>NC_068549.1:17122089-17322089 GCF_026212275.2 Microplitis demolitor | reverse complement strand
GTTAGGAGGACTTCCGGTTTACGAATGGTGGTATACTGACGTGTGTGCAAGAGTGTCCGCTATTTCTACGACAAAGAGAGTTGTTGACTAAAGTCGGCTTTAAAAAGTGTGTGATTATAGTGTCTCAGTTGGCAAATATTGCACGGACGTTTGAATTTTGCCTTTTTTTTTTTGCGATTTATGATTTAATTGGAGGAAAACCTGACGGTGATTGAAAGTGTGGTTAGGGGAGTTACTGCGCAGTACAGCTACCTTGTTTCCAGCGCTAAATTTAAAATTGTTGGAATGACTGGCCCAAGGGGGGGGGGGGAGGCAAAGCGGGCGGCCTGACCAGAGGTGCCAAGATCTCGCAAAGTACACTGCAGAGTACACTTCAGATAGCGTGCGACCCCTCGTCCATGATTTTGGAGAAACTTGAAAACCTTAGCGAGGACATCAAGGATATTAAATCTACGTTAAACGATCTATTAACTTTGAAGAATGATTTCCACTCTCACGTCGCATTCTGCAAATCTGAGAACGACATTCTCAAGGAACGAATAGCAAAATTGGAGAATAATGAAGAATGAAGAGAGCGTAAAACTATTGAGAAAAACCTAATTTTGCGAGGCATCGACCACGAAGTAAATAAAGAGCAGTTTATTGATTTGTGCGCGGAGAAGTTGGGGGTGACCGAGGAAATAGAGAGCGTAACCCCAGTGACTATAAAAGGTAAGCTCAGGCACACTCTAATCACGATGGCGTCGGTGGCAGGCAGAGATAAAATCCTAAAGAACAAAGCTATCAAGTTGAAAGGTACAAAAATATCCATCAATCGCGACTTAACCTACAACGAGAGAGTAATACAAAGAAAGATTCGGGATATAGCTAATGACATATCCAGCAAAGGCAACAAAGTACGAGTTAAATACAGGACCTTGGAAATAAATGATGAAAAATTTGTATGGGAGGAAGGGAAAGGCCTAATGCCATTTCGCGACTCAGCGTCCAGTGGCAGCAGCCAAATCAGCCAGTTATTCCGCCAGCATTAACCCAGAGTCATCAGCACAGCCCCAGGCCCACTTCGTACTACTTAATGCTTCCGCTACCCAGCACTTATATTCATACTCCGCAGGTAACCACGAGATAACTAGCGACACTATATGGTCAGAAATGTGTGCATTCTGTAGTCGAATTCCATGTGGATCGCGATAAAAGGAAAAGTAGACGAGACTAATATTATTATCGTCAATGTGTATCTAAAAAATTTATTCTACCAGCAGAGGCTAGACATGCTTGTAGAGTCTCTACAATTATGGGTCAATCAAGAGGATTGTGCGATTGTAGTGGGAGGAGACGTTAATGCTAGAATTGGAGCTAGCAACCAGCTAGACAATGAGATGATCGGTACGCCATATTTGAATGGGTACAGAATGTCACTGGACCCTATTGTCAATAAAAACGGAGCAGCTTTGGTAGACTCGCTTGAGGAGCTGGGTCTGACGGTGTTGAATGGTCGTTCACACTCAGACTTCATTGGAGGAGAGACGTTTGTTAGTAGTCTGGGAGCCTCAGTTATAAATCATATCTGGGTCAATGGGAAAGGAGTAGAGTTGGTGACTGATTTCTACATTGCAAACATCGGCATGTTGGATCATTGGCCGGTGGCGGCAACCCTGGAGTGTGAGTGGAGTAATAGAAATTTAATTGCGCGTGCCCCTAATACGGGTCATAGGATACTCAAATGGAAAATGAATAATGAAGCGGTGTACCAAAATGAGTTGGACAAAATCCAACCGTGCTATGACTTGGATGTCGACGGAATGTTGGAGTGCTTATGAAGACATTTTGGATGACTATAGAGAAATATAAATTGAGAAATAAGTGCTCAAATCCTATTACGGTAGAGCAATGGCAGAACTTCTATAATCGCAACATGCCCCCGAGGATTGTGGAAGACCTGGTGTTTGGTGACTGTAGACATCCGCTCCTGGACAAGGAAGTTACCGAAGGGGAGGTGGCCAGCATTATCCAGAAAGCCAAGAACAACAAGAGCCCTGGGCCAGACGGTTTACCCACTGAATTTTATAAATCTCTGCCAATTTCATGGATACAATACTTGACCGAGCTCTTTAATAAAATTCTATCTACTGCTGAGGTGCCTCCAGAATGGTGCAAGGCGGACATTGTTATGCTTCACAAGAAAGGCGATGAGTATGATCCTCTCAACTATCGCGGCATCGCACTGGCTAATGCAGGAGCGAAAATCTTCACAACTATGATTGCTCGCAGACTATATCAATGGGCTGAAAATGCAGGGGTCTTACCAGAGGGACAGAACGGCTTCAGGAAAGCTCGCTCCTGTGAAGACAACATATTCATATTGTGGACCAAAATAGCGGTCGCTTTATCGAAGCCCAAAGGTCGCCTATACGCGGTCTTCATCGACTTCCGCAGGGCCTTCGACTCAGTCGCATACAGTGTGTTATGGGGCAAGCTCTTCGAGCTTGGAGTCAGCAGCCAGTTAATAAGAGTGCTCAAAAACTTGTATGATAAAGCGATGTTTCGAGTGAAAATCAGTCCAACGACGTTTACTGAGTTTATTGACACAACGGAGGGTGTGCTCCAGGGTGAACCTCTGAGTCCGCTGCTCTTCATCCTGCTTCTTGCAGACATTACAACCTTCTTTGAAGCTGACGGTCACCATGAGGTGGCGGAACAAATGCTGATTCTTCTTTTCGCTGACGACACAACACTGTTAGCAGAAGACATTGTCAAAATACAGCATCTCCTTTAGACATTCGAGAAATACTGCAGTATCAATCAACTGACTGTCAATGTGGCAAAAACTAAGGCAATGGTATTTAAAAAAGCGGGCCAGCTACCCAAACTCCGCACTCTTAGATACAATGGACAACCCATTAAGATAGTAAAGAAATACATGTATCTTGGCGTTCCGTTCACTGTGTCAGGTTTATTCAATGGGACAGTGCAACACTTCACAACGCGGGTGAGGACAGCGGCTAGCGCGATGTGGAGCATTCTGTGTGCAAGTAAATGTTCAGCCTGGTCACAACGGATTATCTTGTTCAATTCTTTAGTATCAGCTGCGGCTCTGCATGCATCAGGGATCTGGGGTTTGCGACATGTTGAGGAGATGGATAAAATCCAACGTCAATTCCTAAAGAGTCTACTATTCTTGTCAAAGTCTACTGCGGGTTACCTTGTACGTCGTGAGACAGGCACCGAGTCATTGGAGCTGCAAATCGTAAAAAGAGCCCTGTTCTTTTAGGCGAAAGTCACTGAGCTTCCTAGTACTAGATATCCGAAAAAATGTTTGACTCAGCTGATTGCCTTAGATGGCCGGAAGAATAATCTGACAAAGTACAACTGGTATACTGGGATTAAGAGTGTTGTTCTGAACGCTGGGTTTGGTGACATCTTGGCGAATCCCAATGGCAACGTGATCAAAGTGTCCTCTCCTCAAATTATTTCATCGCTCCGGGAGCAACAATACCAAAGAGACAGCTGCAGTATAGTATTTACTAGTGCCACTTATTTTTCTAGTCTTTTCCAATCTTCAGCAAGGGGCAAGGCTGACTACCTGCATTGGGACCTGCCTATTCAATGCCAAAGACTTTTGGCGCAACTTCGTCTGTCGGGCAGTGGTCCAGTTAAAATAAACTGCAGTAATATCAACTACAGCATCGACACCTCGCTGGTCTGCACAATTTGCAACCAAGGCGAGTTGGAGACAATCAATCATCTCGTGAAATCGTGCCCCGCTTACATACATGTACGGCCAAGCAGTTACCTCACCAAGCCTACGGTGTTTATAATTCAGCCAAGGGATAAAAAAGAGGCTTTTGAGCTGTACTACTTCATGGCAAACTGTATGAAGCTGAGAGCTTTCATTATGTGGGAATGATCAAGAGTATCGAAGAACCAGGTGATTGGTCGGGCTGGGTATTTGGAGCGTTAATATTTATTAATATTTATTGACATAGTCATGTATGTTGTATTGAACCTTACCTAAGAATGTAAGATTTATTTAGCGTTGAATGGAAGTCAAATTTTAAGTTTGTTAACTGTATGTTATTGTATCGTGCCTATACGGCGACCTGTAACAGGCCAAACGGCCTATTGATGTTATTTTAATAAATAATAATAAATAAATAAATAATTCAAAGCTAGGCCTATATAGCAAAATATTTTTTTTTTTAATTTCAATAAGTTCAAACTTAATATAACCTACAAAATGTTATACTTAATTTTTTTTTACTAATTTACAAAAAAAAATTTATAATTATAATAAAGTTGATTTTTCAAATTTTAATATATAAAGTATATCCTATTATAACCAGACCTGCGATATGCAAAAAGTGTCTAATGTTACAAATATACTTTGTAAAATTATATTTTTTATTATATAATTACATTCTATGTAGTCTTATAATTATCAACATAATAGATTCAAAATGATTAGAAACGATTCAAAACAATTCAAAACGATTCAATTTTACTACTATATAGATATAGATATACATTGACCATTCAGTGAATAGTTTTCTTAACAGAGCTACCTTTTAAAATTTATAATTTTGTGATCGATAAAAATGAACACTATTTTTTATGGAACTCTGCGGACCTAATTTAACGTCAGGTTAATTACAGATGTGGTCATTAATGCCTGGTACACTAAAGTATAGCAGTACTATATTAAGTGTAGTAGTAGTAATTTGTTTATTGGCTTGAACTGTGTAGTTCATTTAGACGTTAGTAGATTTTGCTTGTTTGGCGGGAGTTTCTTAAATGTTTAGTCCAGATCTATTGATGAAGTTGTACAAAATATATGCGTGTTGAGCTGTTGGCTTGTTCAAAACGTTGCTGATGTTCATCGTAGGATTCTACATTAAGTGTATTACTACATCTGTATATCTGTTAATTTACGTTAACTTGTGATTCATATTGTGCTTATATATTAGTCATAATTTAGATAGCAGCACTTGACGATAAACTAATTTTATGATACAAGTTTTCAAAGAAAAAGTGTGGCTATTAATGTTATCTTATGCAATATTAAAAATGCATTTACTTTCCCTGTTAGCTAAATTAGCAGCAAGCCGACGACAATTTTCTGCAGCATTTTATCATCAAATTAGCCGCAAAAATTGGCATTTCCATAAGTTGACCGAAAGCTGCCTCTAATTTTCTCAGAAAGTTAGCGAAAAGTTGCAACAATAGATTATCGTCAACATTCTAATAAAGTTAGTAACAACTTGTAGTCTAGTTGGTTGCAACTAATGTACATTATTTTTCTGATCCGAAAGTCTGGCTATCTAGGCTAATAGTCATTTTGACTGCAAATTGCCGTCAACTAACCTTCGCGGACTTGGAATCACTGTGAAATCACAGTGAATTCACTTTCACCGTAATTTGACGGTGTATTTATGGTGATTTTATCATGATTTCACAGTAAATTAATGCTGATTTCACAATGATTTTACAGTAAAGTAATGGTGATTTCATAGTAAATCAATAGTGTTTTCACCATGATTCCACAGAAAATTTATAATGATTAGCCTATAGTTTTATGGTGATTTTAGAATAGCAAAATAAAAGTTGTTCAAACATTCTTCAACTTTTTTATGTACTTTTTTTAAATAAACTGAATATCTGTGTTATGATGGCTATTTTTAATTTTTGTTTGTATTCTTTTTTTTTTTTTATTTCAAAATTTTCTGAACACTTAAAAATTTTCAAGATGTGTTTTAAGAAATAAGTTTAATGGAAAAAATTGCAAAAAGCTTCAAAGTTTGATATTATAGAATGACAAAAAAAAATAAAAAATGGTAGTCATTGAAAATTTTCGTTTTTTTTTTATTTGAAAAAAAAAAAAAAAAAAAAAAAAAAAAAAAAAAAAAAAAAAAACAATGATGTTAGGTTTTAATAATTTTTTCGGAATTTTTTTCCACCGTGAATTTACTGTAAGTTCATTGGAAATTCACTGTAGATTCACTATAAATTGGTTGTGGTACCACACTAAAATCACTGCAATACCACTGTGAGGTAGCTATGAATCGACTGTGATAACATAATAAGATCACTGTGAAACCACTATCGAATCACTGTGAGATAACCATAAAACTACAGTGACCGAATGGCACAAAATCACGGTGATTTCACTGTAATTTCATCATGGTCTCACAATGTTTTTACTATAATCTCACTGTGATTTCGCTGTGATTTTACAGTGATTCCAGGTCCGCGAGGGACATCAAAAATTGAGCAGCAAAATTTGACTGCAATAGTAGCTTAAATTGACCTAAATTGTTTAGAGCCGATTTTACCGTTTGATACATCCCTACTAGCACAGTTTGCTTGACCAAAAGTTTACTGTACAAAAGTTTCATTGAATTTTCCATAAAATTTCCGTCCACTTCAGACTTTTCCATTTTTTACGACAATTTGTGTGCAACTTGCCATTGAATTTGAAGTAAATCTACTGCCTTCATTAGAATGCGAATTTACTTCAAAAGTTGACTAGAAAAAAAGTTGTCTTAAATTTTCAGGCCAATTTTACGTCAATTTATCGTTAATTTAACTTAAAAAATTGTTAAGTATATTTTTACCCTTAAATTGTGGACAATTTTGTGTATAAATTTGCTTACTTTCTGAAATCGTAAGAAAAAAATCGTCGACTGTTTTTTTTTCGTAAAAGTTTACCTTTAAATTGAAAAAAAATTAACCGCAAAGTGTTATTGTCAACTTTTGCTGTGAAATTGTCGGCTAATTCGGGCAGCAGATTTCAAGTAATTTCAACATCAAATTACCCGAAATTTCAAACTAAAGTGGCTATTAGGGATGTTGAAGAAAAGTCAGCTCGCGACATCTAGCAACTATTCAACAAAGTAAATTCAAGAATCAAAAAGTAAAAAATATCTCTCTAGTTGAGGTCTTGTTGACGTCATTTGTTGACATCGTTTTTAGCGTCTCGAATTTTGATGTCCCACAGACGTCAAATAGCAATTTTAAACTTACGTCAAATTTATGTGAAATTTGACTTCAAAGAGAGCTCAAAAGTCGACATTGAAATTTTTTATGTGTACCGTACGTCACTGAGACGGCAAAAGTTTTAGTTCAAATATTGCGCTGAAACTCTGGGTATTCTGGGGTAATCATTCGTTACCCTCAGCAGCATCATATAATTTCAATGTTCACTGCTGTCGATAACAAAAATTCCATTATTAAAGAAAAGCAGAATGAAATAAAGTATATACATAAAATGGCTCATGTCAGTGTATAGTCTATAGTATATCATAAAGATCGTAAATAAAACCAATGGCAAATAATAATAACAAAAATATTATTCTATTATTTTACCATAAAAATAATATATATAAATAATAAAAAAAGTAAATAAAAATGGATAATTTAATAAATAATTTACCGTCAAATTCTACATCAATTAATTTTAAATTAAGTGATACGTCATCAGTGTCATACAATGACATTGCTACTAAATTATTAAGTGAAAAATTATTATTAACAGCATTAGAATTACATGCTGAATTATGTGAATCTGGTAAAGAGTTACCAATACTGCGTGATTATTTTTCAAATTCAAATAATTTTGATAGTTCAACAAAAAATGAATCCTTTGTATCAATTGCCAGATCATCAAGTCAAGCAACACTAGATTCACTTGATATGACACGTTATTCTGAAGACGATGGTGGTGTTGATGAAAGAGTTGCTGTCCTTGAATTTGAATTGAGAAAAGCCCGTGAAAATATATCAGCACTTCGTGCTAATCTTACTGTTGTCACTGAATCAGCAAGTACATCACCAGATAAAAAAAATAATAAACAGTTTAATGATAAATGTTTATCAATAAAACCACATGAGCAACGTGCACTTAATTATTTAGTTTATGAGTATTTATTATCACAATCTTATAAATTAACATCAATTACATTCAGTGATGAAAATGAGAATCAAGATTTTGAAGATTGGGATGACGTTGGTCTGAATATTCCAAAGCCACCAAATTTATTGCAAATTTATCGCGAATTTCTTAGCAAAACTGGTTACGATAAATCACCATCTACTGATGCTTCAACACAAACAGATTTCATTGATGAACAAATTACACTTAATGATGATAACCCAGCTGATGAAACAAATGAACAAAAAGAACAATTAAATGCTTCATCTGATGAATTTGAATTTATTAAGCAACAATCTTCGGATGATAAAAAAAATGATACCGTTGAATTTACAAAAAATAATATTGAAGAATGTAATGATCAAGGTGAGGAGTGCAATGAACAAAATGATAATAATAAAGTAGTAAATAGTGTCGCTTCTACATCAACAACACCCGAAAAACTAGACCCTCTTGATTCAGTACATCAAGAAACTCTTAGCGGAAGTCAAGAACCTGATGAAGATGACAGTATCAGTATATCAGCTGTAATGAGTCTCGAGGATACTGATCCAGGTGACAAAGATTGGACGAAAGTTCAACTGTCACGTCTGGATATTCCTGTTGAATCTTCATCATCATCAGTATTTATAAATTTACCATCGAGATTTTTGCCAGAAAGATTTAAAGAACATATATTATCATACTCATCAGTAAATACGTCCAGCACCGGAGTGCAAATGGTTGATGATTTAATTAAAAATAATTCATCAGAATCGTTAATTAATTTACTTGCTAAAAGTCTATTAATAGTTTCACCAAATATTATTTCAACAAAACGGGAAGAAGTTATTCCATTGTTAATAAAAACAATTCGCGTACTACCAAAAAATAATGATCGTGATAAATTATTACAGTTGCTGTTTAATTTAAAAAAAAAACCACATCAAGAGGAACGACGGGTTTTATTGAAAGCTTTAATTACTGCTATTAAAATGGATGGAGTACCACCAGAACCAGAGGAATTAATAACACTTTGTTGGGAACAAAGTCAGCATAAGTATCCAGAAAGACGTCTGTTGGCTGTCGAATGCTGCTCAGTACTTGCGCCATACACTTCAAATGCTGTCCGTAATTCGCTGATAATATCAATGCTGCAGCAAATTTTACTTGATGATAAAGAGACAGTTGTACGTGTTGCTGTTATTCGCAGCTTAGCTTTACTCGTTGCGCTGACAGATGATCCTGATAAATATTTTCAATTTGAAGAACTAACACTCACGGCATTAGATGATGAGTCAACTCAAGTATTTCAAATTGCTTCTAATTTATTACTACCGACTTTGGCTCAATGGGCGTTGTCTTTAAAACGTTTATTGTCACATTTAATGTCACGTATTTTATCAAGATTGAAAAATAATTTTGTCAAAGCTGATAAATTAAATAGCAAATATTCTCAGAGCAAAGACAGTAAGAATGATGATAAAATAATACGATTAATTGATACGTTAAAAATATTATTACCTCATATTATTGTTTTTATGGCTGATAATGACGCGGTAAAAAATATGATAACTGAGAACACACCATCAGAAGTACCGAAAAAAATTTTAAATTTATGTCCGTCGAGTATTATGGAGCCGGCTGCATTTTCAGAAAATCCCGATAGTATTGGTAAGATATTAAATATTTTTTTAACAAATAATTGGGAAGAAATGTGGCCAGAATTTGAATGGTTGACTAAAAAATTGATACCTGATATTGTTGAAATGTTTAAATTAATTGATTTAACTCAAGAAAATGTTTTAAATAATTTATTAATGTACATACAGTCAATGTGTAATGGCTTTGGTGTTAATATCGTACAGCATAAAATTAAAAAATTATTTGAAGATGAAGTTATGGAGTGCGAACAAAAATTAATGGCTTTATCTGATAATTCATCGATAAGTATGGCTTTTATACCAGCATATTTATTGATTTTATCGACGTTGGATCCACAGGAATTGTCTAAAATACTTAAACATTTTATAATCATGTTCTCAATAAACGGATTGGATATTAATAGTTTGATAATAACTATTAAAATATTGTGTAAGCAACCGGATATCGTTGAAGAAGTTGTCAGTGCACTTTGGGAAGGTGTGGTTCATCAGCGTGCTGTTGTAAGATGCACGACAGGTAAATTGATTGGTAATATTATCAGTACTATTGATGATAAATTGGTTATGTCAAGAGTTGCACCGGCAATAGTAACTCTGGCAAGTGATGGAGATGTAACTGTTAAAGCAGCAGCTGTTACGGCACTTGGTAAACTTATTACTGATTGTACGGCAAGTCAAGTAAGAGATAAAGGCAGATTGACTTTAGAGTCTATTGTTAAAGATCCGCAAGGAGTTTCTCAAGCTTTAACAATACCTTTAATAACAACATTCACTTATATTGCACCAAATTGTTCTCAGCATTATATTGAAGATGTTATTGCACCTCATTTGGCTGGAATAACAGTATCAGCGTCTCAGCAAACTCAAAAAGTTGAATTGACAACGGCATTACTTGATGCATACTCTGTTCTAGTTTATAGTGCTCTTAGTGATCGTTGTATCACTGGTGTTTTATTACCAGGTTTAAAGTACTTAGAAACTTTAACTAATCAATTGTTACCACATCAAAGAGATAGCGTTAAATCACTTATTAGAGAAGCTGAATCACGACATAATACATCGAAAAATAATGAAAAGTATGTATCGTTTATTTATTTGAATACTACATCAGCAATAAAAATTATAAAATAGGACAGAAGTAGCATTTGTAGCCACTACTCCATTTTAGATATTTGATATTTTATTTTAATTAATAAAAAAGTATATAATAAAATTTCCATTGCAATAGTGTGATAAAAGTATCTTGTACATATTTTTAAAATTAATTATTTCATTGAGTCTTTTACAAATTAATTTATTGAAACTCTTTAAGTGTTCAGAACTGGCCTTAAGTGAGCAAAAATGGTACCTCTGCCCTATATAATTACTATAGTTGATAATTGTTTTTAATTAATTAAGACGGGCTTTAGTTTTTTTTTTTTTTTTTTTTTTTGATGATCCTAAACTTAGCAGACATTTAGAAATGTTTGAATTTTTTTTTTAATTATTTAATTAAGTAAAAAAAAAAAAAAAAAAAAAAAAATACTCATGTAGAAAATTTCAAAAACTATAGGTGCAAGTTTCTAAAATATTTTAATTTTTAAATTTGTCGATTTCAAAAAAATCCAAAAATTATTAGACCTCGGTTAACTTTAGTATCATTTTTTTGTCTGAGGTTTTCTTTCAAACAAAAATTATGAATGTAAGATAAAGAAGAAAATTTTTTTCAAAAAAATTTTTAAAAAATTCGAGATATAGAACTTGTAACCTTGGGACAAATTAAAACTTTGAGTCTTTTTTTAAACTTTTGTAATTTTGACGGTAAAAAAAAAGTTATCAGAACATTATATTAGCAAATTTTGAGTAAAAACAAAAACGTTTTTAAAACATATTTCTCAAAATGCATTTTTACTCCATTTCACCCTCGCTCCGAAAAAATTTTCATTTGAAACCAAAAATCTTACAAAAATAAAAAAAAATGTTCATAAAAAGTTCCAAACTTCAGGTTTTTAAATTCAAATCATTCAATTCGATTATTCTTCTAATTAATAAAACGGATTTCAGTTTAAATAAAATTTATTGAATAATGATTGTACATTTTTCAGACATCAATATATTGCATTGATGATTATCAGTTAAAGGGGGAAAGAAGTCTGAGATAAAAAAAAAAAGCATATTTTTGTTATTTTTTTTTTTTTAGAGTACCGTCTCTATTAAAAATTCTTAAAATTTGTGAGGTTATTAAGCATCATTCAAAGAATATTCTGCTAAATTTTCATAAAAAAATATTGAAAAAAAAAAAACATTTTTCGATCATAAAGCACACTCTGATGCTTCGCATCATGAGTCGTGCAATAGGCCAGTGGTAGCGGAGAGAGCCGAGTCACCTCTAAAAAAAAGTCTCCATGCTGTAGGCAGGATAACTCATGACTGCCTCATCTGAAATCAAAAAACTAAAAAGATTTCTTTAGTTAATAAGTTTATCTTAGATTTGAACGAAGAAATAAACAAAATATTCATTTTTGAAAAAAACTCTGATTTTTGCCAAAAATTGCTCCTTTTGTTTAATTAAAAAATAAGTAGATATTGAAAAAAAAACCTCTTCGTTCAGATCTAAGATAAACTTATGCACTAAAGATTTTTTTGGTTTTTTGATTTCAGATGAGACAGTCATGAGTTATCCTGCCTACGGCATGGAGACTTTTTTTTGAGGTGACTTGACTCTCTCCACAACCACTGGCTTATTTTTCGATATTTTTTTATGAAAATTTAGCAGAATATTCTTTGAATGATGCTTAATAATGTCACAAATTTTAAAAAATTTCAATAAAGAAGTTATTCTTTTTTTTGTATCTCAGACCCCTTTCCCTCTTTAATTAAATCTTTTTTTTGTTAGAAGTATTTTTTCGCTCAGTTTAGTTTGTTAGTATAATTAATTAATGTTTATTTGTTATTGTTATTATTATTATTTATGTTTTCAGAACGACATTTACAAGTTCACCATTATCATTACCACTTACATCCACAAATGTAGGACAAGGCGTTGAAGATATGCGACAGAGGATGACAAAAATGTTTAGCCCGAAACCTGCATCACCGGGTATCACGAACATATTTCGTAAGAAATAAAATTGATAATCATGTATATAAATTATATGACGGTGCCTTTTCGAAATGTTATTAAAAATGAACAAAAGGATTTAAAATTTTAGAAAGCAGTAATTAAATTTATTTTAAATTGACTAAAAATCGCACAATTATTTTTCGACGATTTTTTATAATTCGGCTTCTAAAATTAATAATTTTATTTCATTTATATTTATATATACGATTTCATAAATATATGTATATATCAGATTATTTATTTATGTACATATAAATTTTTATACTTATTACAACAGATTAGAAGACGGCTATTATTGATTTTTTAAAAATATATTTTAAATAAAATACTATTTGTTTAACGATCTCTCTTAAAAAAAAAATTAAATAGATTTAATTGATTAATTAAATTATTTTTATTCAAGTAATTCGAAATTTTAATCGATAGTAAATAATTCGATATATCTAGACTTGAAAAAATTACTAGTAGAAAAAAATAAAAACTATTTTATTTATCGATATTACAATTATTTGAATCTTATGACACGACATTACATTGAGTTATATATTTTATATTCTCAAAACAATGTGATGTAATTTTTTTTATACATATTTTATTTTTTATTATTGATAATAAAGTTTTATTTAGCTTGTAATCGATAATCAAAATATCCGAATAATTTTTTTTAGTATTTGGTATTTTAAAAAATATAGATAATTTTATAGGTGCCAAAATAAATCACATTTTTGACGTCTTCAATTAAATTTTACTGATTTTTTAAATTCTTCTTTTTATATTTTTTACTTTACTTTTATTTTTGTTTATAACGAATAGAACTATTGATAATAAATTATATATGTAATAAATTTTTCATTACATGACGTCATTGTGAATAAAAAAATTTTATTTGTTTCAATACACGGAAAGAACAAGATGATACTGGCTATCATCTAAGATTATACTCAGTTACATCTGAGGTAAAAAAAAATTCCGATAGTACCCAGTATAATCTAGATTATACGGAGTTGCATCTAGATTACACTCAGTTTCATCCCAGATTATACTCAGTTACATTTCAGATTCCACAGCGCTAGATCAGACTGGTTTTTATCCTAGATGATAACCACATACATCTGGATCATCTAGTTTACAAAACGCGCGTGCGCTAGAAAAAATATGGCTGAGTTGTAACTGGGTTAAATCTCAGATAGTACTGGGTATAATCTGAGATGGAACCGAATATAATCCAGATGTGTGTGGTTATCATCTAGGATTAAAACCAGTATAATCTAGCGCAGTCTAATCTGAGATGTAACTGAGTATAATCTGGGATGAAACTGAGTGTAATCTAGATGCAACTCCGTATACTCTAGATTATACTGGGTACTATCGGAATTTTTTTTTACCTCAGATGTAACTGAGTATAATCTGAGATAATAGCCAGTATCATGTTCTTTCCGTGTATTTACAGAAAAAAAAGTATTTTTTAATACAAGAAAAATTGTGCATTATGAAATTAAAACAAAAATTTTCTTAGGACTAAAAAAAATTTTTGACGCAAGAAATTTTTTCTCCTTTCAAAAAATTTTTTTTCTTGTATCAAGAAAATTATTTCTCATCCCAAAAAATTTTTTCTCGTCCCAAATTTTCAAGTTTTATCATAATGCAAAAAAAATTCTTAAAGTAAAAAATTTTCTTGGAGTGAATAAAAATTTTTTACACCAAGAAATCTTTTTTGCTGTATACAAAATTATAAATATCCATAAGCTATGATTTTATTAACTACAACTCAATTAATAAATTAAAAAATTCAATTTTCTCAAAAAAATTCACATCTTTATTCAAAAATTAATTTTAGAAATTTATCAAACATCAAATTTATCAATACGATGTAAAAAAAAAAAAAAAGTTTAATAAAATGAATTACCAGCTTATATATTTAAATTTTGTCAAAATAACTTTAAAAAAACTCTCCTAATTTTGATCTGAGAATTGTTAGTAAAAATTATAAATTGTTATAATAATTTATAAATGAATTTAAAAAAATATATGATTAATAAATAAAAACTTTAAAAAATGTAAGAATAATATTTTTATTTAAATTCTATATATACATTTACATAACTAGGTGTATATATTATTAATATATTCAAATATACAAATAAATTTTTATACTTATATACGCGCAGGGAACATTACAGATGATACGATATGTCGCGATATAATAATTAAATTATCCATTCAATTAATTAATTAGATTAACGATCTAATAGTAACGATCTCTGAATAAAAAGTTTTATAATAAATAAATAACAACAACATTAAATGAATTATTGAGCAATAGATGAATTTTGAATAACATTTTACTTCAAATGCATCTATATAAAAATTTATCTATATATCTTACTAATTTCAATAAAAAAAAGGAACAATAAATAATTTAACGTATTGCTATTAGGTTTGTCGATGTTATCAAGCGTATAATATGTGATCACTAACCCTGAGTAATCTACTTAAATAAATCTAATACTTGCATGATAAAATAATCTATTCTAATATTTAATAAGTTAATAATGCTGAAAATTATCTGATTCGTTCTACGGATATTCAGTTGGTATTCGCTATTTACATGACTTAATAATTACGAGCGACGTAGATTTATTAATTAGGAAGAACTTATTTATTTAGAACCCTAAAATTTATTTAAATAAATTGTTTACTTTTTTTTTTTATTTTTTTTTTTGTTTAATTTAATTTTTTGAAATTATTTATACGGAATTAGAGCATACGCCCATGAGAAGCGGCTTGTCTGAGTCCCGACTTTTTCTAATTCTTTGAGGACTTGGCGACGAGCCGAAGAGACATTCTCAAATGGTTTTTTTCCTTCTAACTTCATTGTCATCTGCAAAGATATGTGTAAATTCTGTCCTCGTACCCAATACTGTTATTACATCCTCTGAAAAAAATAAATATTATAATTATTTAATTATATTGAATAGATAGTTCAGTACACAGAAAAAATAATTAATTTGGTTCAAGTAAATTATTTTCCTCAAAATATCATTCTTGTTTCAAGCAACTAAACTTCTCAATTCAAAAAAAAGTTCAATCTTGAATAAATAAATTATAACCCTTCAATGGAAAATAAAAATTTTTCTTTCAAGAATTTTATTCTTGAAAGAAGCGTTTTTTGTGTTCAAACAAGTAAATCTGTTACTTGGTTTGAGAGTTAGATTTATTGTGTGAAAAAAATGTACTTTTGACCCAAGCATATACAAATCTTGATTTAAGAATCCTAAAACTCCTTGAGCCAAGGAATACATTCTTAAAGCAAAAAAAAATAGAATTTCCCAAACTAGTATTCTTGGTTCAAGAATATTTCACTTGAATCAAGTCAATTTTTTTTCTGTGTATTTATCAATTATTTTATTTATTAAATTTAATTTAAACTTTAAAAAAAATTATTTTTGATTTTACATGTAATGTAGACACGATATTTAATTGAATAATGATATGATAATATTTTGAATCAATTTATAAGATCTTTAAGTTTAAAAAACAAAAACAAAATAAGGAAAATCCAAAAATCCACACCTCAAATATTCACTTTCAAATAAAAATTTACTTAGTTTGATTATTATTATTATTTTAGTAAAAAAAATTTATTTTCTAAAATCCGTGGTTAATATTTGAAATCTAACCTGCCAAGAAAAATTTAGGGAAAGTCTTTAGACAATCAGGACTTGCCACTTTACAAGAAAATCTATAGAAAATCATGACTCAACGACTTTCTTTCCGCTAAACAGGGCAAAAATTGAAACTTGCGGTGCAGGTATGGTTAAAAAATATTGAATTATTAAAAAAATGAATTTCTGACCAAAAGATACGGCATCAGATCCGCTGCCTTCTCGAGTTGCTTGTGAAAATATTCTGTCACTTTCTTCGGGTTCCAATTGTAGAGAAAGTTTTAAGGCCTTTCGTAATTTTTTAGCGTCGAGGCACTTGGTACCATTGGCGTCACAGACATTAAATGCGATATCTACAAGATCAAGGACGGAATTTGCGTTTGCGATAGCGAGTACTGTAAATATATACTCTTCAATGTCTATTGTCCCTTTATTAGCACGATCATGAATCCTGAACAGTTGTTGAACTGAAGGATCTTTGGCATCTAATCTAAGTATTCTGGCAAATTCATTAAAATTTACTGTTTCTTCAATATTAACCAGTCTTTTTTGTACTAATTCTTCTTCTACTTTAACTTTTTGTAGGCCGAGTTTACAGCGTAGCTTATGGGCTTCTACAATAACAGCTGCATGGGGTAAATGTAGCGTATGTGCTTTGTTTATTATACGACAGTCATCGTATGTATAATCGGAGACCGGAATTTCAAGAGCTCTAAAATATTAATATAAATATTTAATATTAAATAATAAACAGGTCTACAAAAAAAGTGATGTGTGCTGAATATCAGACTACGATTTTACTGGCGTATTTTTTCCCGCTGAACACGAATCTGAAGTCAGAATTGGGGGGTCAAACTGCAATATTCGAGAAAAACCCAAAAAATCAATAAAAATTCACGATACAGTAGTTTATTCTGTATGACAATAATTTTCTTACAGATTTCCATGATGGCCACAGATTTTTTAAATTGAAATTCCCTGACTTTTCCAGGTGTTCCAGTTAAATAATTCAAAAATTCCCTGACTATATATAGTAATATAAAATCAATGAAAATATTTATTTAATTTAAAATAAAATGGTATAAGTCAGTTTAATCAATCATTGTCGTTAAATTAAACTTTATTTTATTATTTGTCAATGATCATAGGTTTGTTTTATTTATTAAATGAATAATTTTTTATTTTTTATTTTGAATTCATGTTTCTATATAACTTACTCTATAATAAAATATAATTAAATTTTTCATTTTTATTATAATAAATTTCATAAATAAGAACGTTTTATAGAATATTAATAAAGTATTAATCGAGTACGCCAATAATAAATATAGTGATAGTGAAACTTATTAGTTCTATACTTATGCATATTTATACATTTAATGTTTTGGTTTTTTAACTTTTCAATATGGATGTTAATAGCTTGAAGATCCTGATGATTGGTTTTTACTAAGGCTTTTTTTTAACAACCTTTTTAATTCTAACTGCTTCGTTTTTTCGCTATTGGAATCAATTTCTACTAATTTTTTTTCAAGATGGTATTACAATCGCATTCGCACCGCGCCACTTTTTGAACACTTTTGACAGAAAACAAAATTTGTCGGATTTTTTCAGTCAAAAGAAAGAAAGTGAAAATTTTTTCAGCTTTCTGACGAAATTCTCTGACATTCCCAGGTTGTCAAGAAATGTGGCTACCATGATTTCGTCGTTTTCTGGCCCTTTTGTCTTCAAATGACCTATGCAGTGGATTTCTGCTGCACTGTTTTCCTCTCTTTTACATTTCCCGTTGTAGCATACAACAGTAATCTGCGAACATATTTACTCCCCACTGTTTAAAATCGCCGTTAAAATTCTTACAGATCTTGGTAAAATCTTTCTCCTTGCTCTTCACTAAAGTCTCCGTTATTCTACGGAAATTGACTGAGATAAGAATCAAGAAATGCATCTTCAAATTCATTAGACAACCTGAACTCTGAAAGTATTTTATCATAGTTGCTACAATGACTCGCGAATAATTCTACACATCCCATTAAAAGGAAGTTGTCATCGTAGTCCGAATCTTCCATTGTAGCAGGATTCTACCGGTAAATGTACCGATTTTATATTTTTTGTTAAAGACAAAGAATAAAAAATCTATTGCATCTGTCTGAGACCTAAATGAGACACAATAGATAATGAATCTAAGCAATTACAAATTA
Source organism: Microplitis demolitor (assembly GCF_026212275.2). NCBI lineage: Eukaryota > Metazoa > Arthropoda > Insecta > Hymenoptera > Braconidae > Microplitis > Microplitis demolitor. The sequence continues at coordinate 17,303,556 of NC_068549.1, read as the reverse complement.
CGGTTGGATACAACAAAGAGAAATAAGCAAAAATCGCGTCATAATAATATCATGCGGAAAAATTACTAAATCATGATTTTTATCGGTTTTTGGGATTTTTCTCGAATATTTCCAGCTTGACCCACAATTCTGACTTCAGATTTGTGTTCAGCGGGAAAAAATACGTCAGAAAATCATAGTCTGACCAGCACACACCACTTTTTTTTTTTTGGACCTGCATAATTAAAATACAAGTTTTTTTTTTAATTATTACACTTACTCTGCCATTAAACGGCGTACATTATTTGCATATAATTTGGGATCAGTTTTTTCAGCTTCGCTTGGCCTGTATACTGGTAAAAATTCAATTTCACAGCTACTATTTAATTGCGTCAATGTAAGCCACAGTAATTTGAGTCTAAAAAATATACAAATATATATTGGTTTTTTAATTATAGCAAGTGGTTGATAACAATAATCTTACAAGTTGATTTGATAAATGTTTTTAAATTTTTTTATAGCTTATCTATAAAACATTAAAAAAGTATAGTCTTTATTGATAAGAGCGTATTTTTTAAGTAATTAAATTTTAATAGATTTAGAGAATTAAAAAATTCCGTAAAATATTTAACGATTATTTCAAAGCCAGCTATTATATTTATATTAAAAATTTATAAATAAAAGTATAGTTTAACGGTCGTAACTTTGAAACTATTGATTACATGTTACTTTTGTTTAATAGAAAGTTTCAACGCTATAGCTTAAATATTTTCTAATATTTATAGTTTGTATATAAAATATTTAAGTGTAAAATATTAAAAATAAAACAATTTTATGTAAATAATTAAATGGAACTTACGCTCCTGGACCTTCCCATGTCCATGTAACAGTATCTAATTTATTTGGATAACGAATACAAACAGGCTGTACTGGTACACCAGGATAAAATGCTCCGCATTTGAAAGTTATTAGACACGAACGATTGGTACAAGTACCTTCCGGAAAAATCATTATCTAAAATAAAATAAATATTTGTACACATTGTTTAAAATTTTTTTTTTTAAATTTAGAGCAGATTACTTGAAGTCACCAGAAAATTAGTCAGTCAAAAATATAAAATATAGAGCGTGTTTAAAACAACAATCTAGAGATGAATGAACATTTATCCAGGTGGTTAGTAAGTGGAAAGTCACCTGGTTTAATTAAAACCAGAGAACGAAAGAATACCTGAGGCATGTTCCCAAATTAACTCTGGAAGAGAAAGATGCAAGTTTTGCGGTCACAAATATTATCTGATTAAACCAGAGAAATAATTCGACACTACCGTAATGCGTTCATAAACTTTGCGTAGAAGGTAAATGTGGTGTCAGGTACTCATTCGTTTCCAAGGTTTTAATTAAACCAGGTGATTTTACACTTACAAACCACCCGGAAAAATATTTATCAATCTCCAGAATGTTTTTCTGAACATGTCCGTGTAAAAAAAATTTGTTCCAAAAATGTTCCTGATAGCGAGCTTTTAAAATTGAGACAATTCTGAACTTTCAGTCGAACATTTTTGGAGTTTTTAAATAATTAGAAGTCTGAAAAATTTTTAACTAGTGTGCGTTTTTCTTGCGGGTCTTTTTTTTATATTTTTGAAGCAAAAATGATTTGAATTGACAATTTTGTAATTTTATAAAAGGTTCGTAATTAGTTCCAATCGCTCAATTTTTGAACAAGTCAAAAAGTTCTAATAAAAGTTTATTTTTTTTTGCCTCATACCTGAATAATTCTAGTAAAAGTCATAAATGTTCATAGTTCCTAATTAATTCCTTTTCTTTTAATGTTCTTCAAACCCAAAAAAATTATCAAATCAAATTATTTTTGCTAAAAAAAAAAAAATAAAAACGCGCAGGAAAAGCCTTTACCAGTTGAAAATTGTTCACTCTAATTTTTTCAAAGTTCCGAAAACGTTCAACTTAAACTTCAGAATTGTCTCAATTTGGAAGTTCGCTGTTATGAACGTTTTCGGAACAAATTGTTTTTACACGGATGCCCCCGATACTGCATTTACTTTCTCCGCAGAGTGTATAAACGCATCATGGTAGTGTCAAATTGCCCCTCTGATTCGACCAGATAATATTTATGAATGCAGTTGCATCTTTCCTTTCCACAATATAATGAATTTCTGAACATGCGCATAAATTAATTTATTAATATACTTAGTTTTTAAATAAGAAAAATTTTATATTAAGACTTTAATAAACTCTCAATTGTCAAAAACGAATTAAGATTTTTAAAAACAGAAGAATGTATCTTTTACATTTAAATCCAACTCAATAGCTTGATTAATCACAGAACATATATTTTTGAATAGTCTCATTTTCTTTGAATTAATAAATGTTATTAAATTTCCTTGACAATTATCCTTAAAAATAGAACAAAATGTTTAACAGTAGACATAATAAATTTCAAAAATTAATGAAAAAATTTTGAACTGTAAAATAAAATTTTAGTAATTTTTAGTAATCTTTAATTGAAAGCTTAAAAATATATCACTTGAAAATTTTAAAAATAAATAATTATAAAACAATTCCTATATCAAATAACAATATTTTCTTCGTGATAATCAATTTTTGTATAATTTATTAAATAGTTTACTTATGATTCTAAAGTTAATCGACAGTTCACAATTTTTGATTTTTTTTTTCAACAGTTTAAATTAAAAATTAAAAATATGCACATAAAGAAAATTTTAAAAACTACAGGTGCAATTATCTAAAATATTTTTTTTTTTTTTATAATTTATCATTTTTCAAAAATCCAAAAATTATTTAACGTTGGCTAATGTCAGTACCATGTTTTATTAACACGAGAAAGATGCATAAAATTTAAATTACTTAAGATGATGCTTTAATTTTTAAAATTATGGGAAAAAATCGATATTCATACAAAATTAGTAAATTAAATCAAACTCCCATGAAAATTATCTTTAAAATTCGAAAAAATATTTTAACAGTGTATATCTCGTGACCTATAGTAATTTTAAATAAAATAAAAGATTTTCTTGTCTTACCTGAGGCCAATCTTCCTTTGAAGTCGCACGTTCAATTATTTCTTTTATCGTATTCTGCCTCGAGTTCGGGTCATCTCTCCACACATAAACTGGCTGTGTATAGTTTATCAATTCTATAAATTAATATAGAAAAAAAAAAATTATAAAACAAAAAAAAAAATAAATAATAACAAATAAAATAACAAACAATAAAAATTACAGATGATAAATGGAATTAATAATAATTGTTAGTAGGAAAAAAAATGAAACATTACAATTATTACGAATAATGGGAGTTAAATTTGTTAAGTATTATACGGTGGATGGAATCGGTAAGCCAAGAAGATTAATATATAATTAAATATATCTTTGAAAGTATATATTATTTGATTATGTAGCTTTCAGTAAAATATTATCGTAGAAAGAAAACATACTTCCGGTAAATGGGTTAAGACCCGATTCTCTCCTGACGATAGTAGATGGAAATCCCAAGATGTAGACAATACCACCGTCAATGAAAGTTGAATGAGGTGCAACCACTAATATTGGAGCTTCTGATCTTGATGCTTGTCTTCCACGTACTACTATTTTCATTCCTGCTGCTGTATATGTTAAACGGCCAAGAAAACATAGCCATGGCACTATTTTTCTGTAGTAGTATCATTATTACATTTTTTATAATTTTATATATCAATAAACATTTTATACATATACATCTCATAATATTTTAATATTTTTTTTTATATCACCTATTTATTAATTTTAATTTTCCATCGCTCATTTACGCAAGAGTAAGATTTATTAGATATCAATTATATAAATAATATTTTTACCATATACCATCCACCATATATTTACATTATTAACAAAAAATAAATCTATATGATTTTTTATCAATACATTGTATTGAGTAAATACATTATTTTAGTTACTTTATATTTATATATACAAAGAAAAGAAGAATTTTTTGGCACTAAAATTTTTTTGAATTATGAATTGAAGACAAAATTTTTCTCAGGATTAGAAAATATTTCCGGGCGCAAAAAAAGTTTTGTTTTCAATTTATGATGCAAAAAATTTATTGGGACAAGTAAAAATTTTCCAAGAGTGATAAAAAAATTTCTTGCATCAGGAAATATTTTTTTTTCTGTGTAAATATACACTTTTTTTTTTTTTAATATTTCGATTTGTATTAAAAAGAAAGTAAAAAGAGAATTTAAAAAATATACATTAAAACATAACTCTAATATTCATTGAACGTGAAAAAATAGAAAGTCAAACGTTGAAACAATTAAGAAAATATTATGTACGCATTTAAATAATTAACTTTTATAATTATAAGAATTTGCAAAGTTTAAAGAACGGTACTGCTGTTATTATTGTATCGTAAAAAAATTTTTTTCATATTATTAACTCATTCCGAAACATTCAACAAAAGTATACTATAGTATTAAAAGATAATAATAATAAATTTAACCGTCATTCAAAATAATGAGCGACGATGATCGATAAAAAGAGTGACGAACATTAACGTTACGAAACTGCAAAAAATAACCGTAATAAATATAACAGTTTTAGATTTTTTATCAGAATACAATAAAATGCGATAAGTCGAACGAAATTAATTTAATGATTTATAAAAATCTAAAGAATTGAAAAAAAGTTTAAACAAGAAATAAAAAAAGATATGAAATAGTTTTTAAAAAGATAATAAATATAAATTTTTTATTGTTCTGATTAATGATGCACGGAGAAAAAAATTAAGTAATTTTTACTAACTTTGAAAAAAAAATTACAATCCAAGAAATAATCTCGAAACGTTAAAAAATAATCGAAACTTGTACAAAACTCAAAGTAAAAATTCCAACTTATTATTTAGAATGATAATAACTGTTCATTATAAAAATTACTGCATTCAAAATAAAATTTACGAGCGACGAATAAAAATTATAATTGTACCAATAATTTTTACTATTGTAATTAGTAAATATTAGTTAATACGCTTTGTGAAAGATGTATTCTGGCGAGTAATTTTTACAATCCAGATAGTAATTTTTACAATCTCAAATAGTAATTTTATCTCCCGGAGTAGCAATTTGTCTTACTGTCATTCTAAAATGTACAGTACCTACGTAGAATCACATTGGAGATGAATTATTTATCAACTACGAAATAAAAATTGCGACTAATATACTAACTTTAAATAATTCTAATAACAATCTCTACTTTTTGTAACATTGAACTATTTTTAAATGAATAAGTAAATATTGATTTTTTTCAGGCGACAATTTAGCGAAGCTGTATTGTAATTATTATGATAAGTGAAAATTACTATCTAGATAGTAATAATTGAAATAAAAAACTAATTTTCTAGAAATCATCGTAATTTTTTTTATGGATTGTAATTTTTTATTAAGATAGCAAATTTTTCATTGTAATTGTAATTATTATTTAATTTTGACCTGCATTTTTCTCCGATGCAGAGAAAATTGTCTAACAATTAACATCAATGGACCAGCGAAAAGTTGACCAACGGTCATTTTTTGCATTTAATGGCCTTCGAGCCCTCCATTTGGCCCAAAAAATTATTCAAAAAAAAATTAACCGAAAAATTTTTTGCCGCCATTTCGTATCTAAGAAGAAGTAAAGAAAAATTTTCACGAATATTTTTGAATAAACAAATCCGACCATATGTTGAGTGATACGACTTGAAGTTTTCTTGCAATTACAAACGCTTATACATTAATATCGTCAAGGAAATTATTTTATAAGAAATTGACTGAAGAATTTTCTATGTCAATTGTCAGCCAATTTCTCGTGATCTGACTGATCATAAAAATGACTGTCATTTCGCATCATTAGTTCCGATGCAAAACTAAATTTTTATCAATAATAAGGATATTAAATCCAATAGATACTATTTTCAAAAGTTAATAATTAAATCTAAGAGATTAATTATTACCGTCGAATAATAAAATAATTTTATTTGTATTAATAATTATTATAATTAAATATTAAAATATTAATTTAATAAATGTGTTATTTATATAATCTCAAGTTGTTAGAACGTTGAAAAATTATGTACATTAGAAAATAAAACCAGCTTGTACTACAAGATAAATTAGCTAAATATCTTAGAAAGCGTCAAGAAAGAAATTATAAGTTAAATTAGTTTTTATTCTAAGAATCTTGTAAATAATATTTTTCTTATAAATATACGGCAAATAACAAATTAATATCTTTTACTAAAAGTCATATTGAATTATTAATAAAATTTTTATTAATAATTAATTAGTACCAGTAACATTTATAAAAAATAAATAAATTCCTATCTGATGCAACTTATATACTTTTATTATTAAAATATATTCTTTGATATCAGAGTATATTTTTGTCGATAACTTAAGTATCAGAAATAACAACATAAGTTCATACCTTGACATTATAAAAATTTTTTAGTCATAAAACGACTATATATGATCGGGAAAACTACATTATTAAACTAAACCATTAATCAATAACACATTTGTAATTTAAATAATGATAATATTAAAAATACTAATAACAGTCTTAAATAAAAAAAAGAAGTGTTATATATTCCATATAATTAATTAGCACCCCATCAAAAAAATCCATGCGGAAATCCCGCTTAGATTACTACATGGCGTTTTCGGATGGATTTTCATATGGTTTTTTATAAAAATCCATCCTATGTAGATTCTTATCCCGTACGAAAAAAATATATATACAATTTGTTCGCATATTCATTTTTTTCGTACGGGATGTAGTTTTCCATGGAAATCCAAACCATGCAAAAATACATATGAGAACCTAGTTCAAATACTTATGTAAGTTTAGCATGTATATAAAACTTTTACATAGAAATCCGGGTACTCAGGTTCCTATATGGATTTCCCATATGGGAATTCAGGTATCCATAGTTTCCCACATGGTTTTTTATATGAATCTGTACTTTTTGATGTTGATCCCCATGGATTCTTATGTAAATCCATAGATGGAAAAAAGAGCAGTTGAAAAATTACAGTTTCTACAGTGAAAACAGGCTTTCGGGGCAAAAATCTTCAAACATTAAGGCTTAAACTGTAATTTTAGAAATTTGTTATGGTAATAAAATTAATACAATTTTAAGCAGCAAATTTTACAGTTTGAAATGTACTTTTAGTTAAATAAATCTTCAAAGTATTATTTACTTTTTATTTTGAATCTCTGCTTTATTTAAAAATTAATAGTTGATAGGTGAAACTGTAAAAATTAAAATTTATTGGTTGTGAATTTTTTGCTTTCTGAAATAATACCTCTTATTTATTCATAACATAAAAATTACACTGTGTGTTATTAATTGTCAAGAATGATGAATGATCTGAGAAAAATCACAGCTCACCCTGTAATTTTTAAATTCTATATCTTAAGAAGAACACTACTATACAGAATAGTAATATTAACGATCAAAAATGTAATTTTAACTAATTTTAGAATAAAATTAAAAATTACAAAATCTGTTTACTGTAGACAGCTGGACAATATCGAGTTTGACACTGTAATATTCGTTATGCCTGGGATGAAAATGTAATTTTTACAGTTTCAGAGTCGCACCGCTTTACTACTATACGAAACTAATAAATCCAGATATGAGTTAAATTTTTCAACTGCTCTTTTTCCGTGTAGTTTTTGATATGGATTTCTATGGTTTCTCTTATAGGAATTCAGTGTAGAAATAGGAATTTGGTCCAGTTTCCTATGTAAGCTTAGCAGATACAAAATTTTTATATAGAAATCCAGATATCCAAGTTTCCATATGTATTTTTTTATAGGAATCCAGTTACCCACAGTGTCCTATATGGATTTCCTATATGAAAATCTACCTATACTTTCCTCTACAAATTCCTATATAAATCCATACCTTCCCATGTTGATCCCCATGAATTCTTATCTAAATCCATAGTTTCCGATACGTTTTTCGATGGATTTCTATATAACTCTACATGGATTTTTTTGATAGAGTAAGGATGATTTTAAAATAGTAAAATAAAAAGATAATGATGCTGATTGATGATTTGTAATAAAAAAAAAAAAAAAAAACAATTTTGATCTACGTAAGTAGATATAAGAAAGAAGACCTACTTCCGAAAAAAGGAATTTTTCCAGTTTCAGCTTTAGCGACGATACTTGGTCCACCGAGGTAAACTACCGGCAACGCATCAAAGAAACTTGAATGCGGAGCCAGTGCCAGTACAGGTGCATCTTTTGTCGTTGCTTTTTGGCCCTTCACCTTCAAATGATGGAATCCCCCACAGACGAACATCGCTCTCATCACCCAGCACACCAACACCCTCATGTCACTATTTTGTCATTTTATGTAATGCTTTTATTATTATTCAACTGTCATATTTACATATTTTTAATACTACATGTATACGATAAAGTGATAATAATTAAACATAAATTTTGAATACCCAAAGAAAAAAGAAGGAAGAAGGAAAATTTATGAGTTAATAGATCAACATAAATTTAAAATTATGTAATTAAGGTTGTGTACTGTATGTGGTCAAGAACTTAAAACTAATTCTAGGTAATAACATACTAAACTTAATTATAAATACGTGTATGTAAAAAATAAGCGACATAGAAATTAAAAAAGATAAAGAAATGACAGGTAACAATATTTAGCGTATAGATAATTAAAATTACGTGTGCGAATGATAACAGTTTTAAATGCAATAACTTTTTTGTTTAACTACACTAGCGATGGAAAATAAAATTTAATGCGCATTAGTTACAAATTCATAATTTTAAATTAAATTATTCTCTACATTAAAATTATAAAATTAATTTAATGGGATAATAAATAATAAATGATAACACAAATATTAAAAAAATGTGTGAATTATTAGAGGTTTTCTTACCGTCTCCAACCGGTGAGAGGGGCACGACGTAGATCATCTTCTGACAATCCATGGAGTCCTAAACAAGCTAGCAGCCATCCGATAATCACTAATGCAGTGATTGCTGCCAGTCGTAAAGGTAGTAGAGCTACCGTTAGAAAAGCTGTCTGAAAACATAAATTGATATTTAAATATATTTTTATGTTATTAATTTATATAAAATGAAATAGCAGACGTTTTTTATGATCACACTAACCACGAAAATTACTTATTATATTCACATTAAACTCATACCATAAAATTCTTTATGTTTTTGAAATGAGTTTAGTAAATATTTTATTTTCAATATCATTTTTTTTAGTGTACAAAATTATTTAAATTCAAACTTTGTTTTAGCGCCTATAACATAAATGTCATCGTGATTTATTTATATCAAACCTTAATATGTTTATCGACTAACAATACATGACGTCAACCGCAAACCTCTTTTGCATTAAAAGAAACCATGTTATACATGTTCTATTAATTTGCCTTAAAGGGGAACTCTAGTGTAAAATTTTGAAAAATCAATTCATTTTTTTTTTTTTTGCATTTTTCGATAATCTATACTTTCAAAAATAATATACTACAATTTCTAATACATATTTCGAATAGATTTTTCGAGTTACAGCCATCTGAAGAGCCACTTATCGGTTCTCGAAAAGACATTTTTCAAAATTGCTGGGTCTATAACTCGAAGACCAATCATCCGATCGATTTGATTTGAATTGCAGTTTCTTTTATATATGTTTCTACGTACCATGAACTTCCAATTTTTCGATCGAATCAAAAATGTAATTTTGGCGGGCCAAAAATCATCAAATTTTCGCGTGAAATTTGAATTTTTTTTTAAAACTCCGGCATTTTGTTAAATTTTAATTTTTTTCTTAGCCCGGGGGTCATAGTACGGTAAATACCTTCTAGTTTAATAAAATTTTTGGTTTTTTAGATTTCATAAACTGTGAAGGCCGCTATCAGTGCAACAGTGGGGGAATTGTTTTTTTAGCGTTGGGAGATTGTGAATAACTCGCTGAATTTTGAATTTTTTGGTCCAAAAATTTTATCTGGTATTCATTATATATCCATAAATATATCCTTTAAACATTAAAACATTCCATGTAATAGTTTTCTCTAAAAAAATTCCCAAAATCATAGTTTGTTCCGGCGGTCACACTAGTGGTTCCCCTTTAAATGCACTGTTGAAAATTTTTTTTCGATTTTCCAGGATAATTGCCATAAAAATTGAATAAAAATTAATTTACATGAATATCGATTTGTTCAGATAATTTAAAAAATTAAAACATGATTTTTAATGAAAATACAATGTGATTATTTAAAAATATATTTTTATGTAATTAATCAAGATATTGAGTTACATTTTAATTAGAAAATTTTTTTGAGATACAGTAATAACTTTTTTTTTTAAATCATAATTAGGTTTTGATAATTGCAAGCTTTTTGAAATTTGCTATGAAATTTTTCGTATTTAAAAACTAGTTATACATGCAAAAAAAATGTCGATTACATTTTAGGCTTTTTTAATAACTATCAGCTTTAAAATGAATACTATTTAAAATTAATTGACTTATGAACAATGAAAAAACAATTATTGATGTAAAATAAAATAAAATAACTTGTGATTTAAATTTTTATGACATTTACGATTTGGAAATTAAAAGTAATCTATAAATATTATATATAAAAAAGCTAATTCATATAATTAAATTTTTGACCAATTATAACTTGCTAGTAACTTTTAAGTTGTTTTAAATTTCAATTCAAATTTTTTACAATGTGAGGAGCCGCTTTTACAACGAGTTTTTTTTTACAAATTTAGTTGATGAGTCGGAGCTCAAATTTTTCAGAAAACTAATTTTTAGATACAAATTTTCGATTTTAAGTTTTTTCTGGCAAACTAAGGGCCTAAGAAAAACATTATAGTTCACCAGTTCATTTTTACAATGATTTTTCTACGAAATTGAAAGCTGATTGTATGAAAAAAAAATATAAAATAATTTATTAAATAATTTTTTAAGGACTCGTTTGATTGATAAAATTAAAACAGATTAAGTAATTAATAAAATTTAAAGGGTACAAAAAAGATTGCAAGATTTTTCATTTGGAAAAGACGAGCAAATATCCAGATAAAAACTTAAATTACACTGAACTCTGCGATTAGGCAAATCTATTGTCTCTTGAGGATAGGAGAATATGTACTGGTTTATTAATTTCTGGTATAATCAAAGGCATGCCTACTACCCAGAAATTCTACCACCGACCCCTATATTAGTGCCATCACAAAACAATAGATCAAAAAATGTTTTTTATCTGTCTTTTCCTCGATCAAACTTTGCGCAATCTCCACTTTATAGGTCGTTAACAATTTGCAATAATATTAATAAGCATGCTACGCATTAAATTGACTTTTTATGTACTAGGTCTCCGATAACAGCCAATATTATAACACCTATTATATATTTAATTGCACTGAGGCAACTTAGTTAAAGTATATCATAGGTATTATATGTTATAAATTTTTTTTGCATATCTTATGGTCCTATCATTGGCTTACGTTGTTGGTCCTTGTTAAATAAATAGTTAAAAAAATATGTAGCACTAAAAAATTTACTTGCATAACGAAACCAACGTGGGTTTTATTGCTATATATATTTACAAATATTATAAAATACTAAAATATATACCGTCAACATCGATTTTGTGATAAGCGCAAGCGCTTTCTGGAATAACTTGAATTCCTCACGTGTCTGACACGTCAATAAAACACGTGGTTTGTCATGAATTCTTGTACAGACTTTCTTTTTTCGTTTATGTATATAATAATAACTTATAATTTAATAAATGGTGTCATTTTTTATTTAACCTTCGCTACAACTTGTAATTTACTGTTGTGTAGTTTATTTTTTTTGCAACAATGCAGTTATTTATATATTATTTTAAAAGTTGGAAGCTAATTTTACAAAACATTTTATTTACTTCACGGTTCCGACTGTCCCACTCTTGATTTATCGAATACATTCTATTCGAATGTTGACCTACATCTTCTACAGGTGAACACGACCGCTACTTTCATCTCAATTATGATCAACGGGTTAACATACAATTTTATTTTTTTGTTTTTTTATTATTTAATAACATTGTTTGTAGAAATAGTCATACTTTTAATTATACATTTTTTTTTAATTACATAAGAAGTAAAAAGTTTTTAAATACAATAGATTAAATAACCAGAATAAATTTCAACTTCTCACGATTTTTATTGCGCATAAATAAATAATAATTATGATTTTATTTTTTAACTAGTAATAAAAATTTTAAGTGTAACAGTGCACCATAAATAATTTATAATTTATTGAAGAGTAAAATTTTTTCAGCAAACTTTCTTAAAAAAATTTTAACCGTTTTAACTGTAAGTAAGAAAGATTAAGAATGTAATTTTATCAACTGATCGTTACTTCTGCTTGAGGGAACTTGCAAAAAAAAAGTTAAATTGGTTCATTCAAAATATTATTTTGGTGAATGTACTATTTGAAAAAAAAATTACACGGAGAGAAAAGAATACTAATGATTACCATTCTACATAGTAGCCAGACTAATTTTTTGTAAAATGGTAAATAATGCCATATAGAATATAATTCATTAGCATTTTTATTATAATGATTACTATATTACATTGAAACAAGTAAAATGGTAAAAATCGCTATCTAGCATAGGAATTAGGGCTATGTAGAATGCTACTCAGTTCCATGTTTGAATAGCTGTCATTACAGTTTAATAAATATATATGACAATGAAGTAAATAAATTGTTTATGACTAAATATTCTAGTTTTTTAAATTATTCTTTGTCTTTTATCAAAAAATAATATTATATTATGAGCAATATTTTAATTACTTCTATAGATTAATTCAATTTCTACATATATTTAAAGTATCACGGAGAAAAATGCAGGTTAAAATTAAATAACAATTACAATCACAATGAAAAATTTGCTATCTTAATAAAAAATTACAATCCATAAAAAAATTACGATGATTTCTAGAAAATTAGTTTTTTATTTCAATAATTACTATCTAGATAGTGATTTTCACTTATCATAATAATTACAATACAGCTTCGTGAAATTCTCGCTTGGAAAAAATCAATATTTACTTATTCATTTAAAAATAGTTCAATCTTACAAAAAGTAGAGTTTGTTATTAGAATTATTAAAAGTTAGTATATTAGTCGCAATTTTTGTTTCGTAGTTGATAAATATTACATCTCCAATGTGATTCTACGTAGGTACGGTGCATTTTAGAATGTCAGTAAGACAAATTGCTACTCCGGGAGATAAAATTACTATTTGAGATTGTAAAAATTACTATCTGGATTGTAAAAATTACTCGCCAGAATACATCTTTCACAAAGCGTATTAACTAATATTTACTAATTACAATAGTAAAAATTATTGGTACAATTATAATTTTTATTAGTCGCTAGTAAATTTTATTTTGAATGCAGTAATTTTTATAATCAACAGTAATTATCATTCTAAATAATAAGTTGGAATTTTTACTTTGAGTTTTGTACAAGTTTCGATTATTTTTTCACGTTTCGAGATTATTTCTTAGATTGTAATTTTTTTTCAAAGTTAGTAAAAATTACTTAATTTTTTTCTCCGTGTAACTTGAGTTGCTTATTTTGTCATAGCCTTATTTACTAAGTATAGAATAAATAAGAGACCGTAAATGTGCCTAGATAACATTATAGTCATGTTCATTTACACAGTTCTTTCGTCAATGTAGAATGGTAATCATTCCTATGCGAACATAGCCAACGTTATCATGTAGAATAGAGGGAATTACTCTGTCCCGTGACTCTCGACACTAAAAAATCCTCGTTACTATGTAACATGGTAATGGTTACCATTCTACATGGGAGTTAAAACTATTTTTTTCAAATCAATTGCAAAAAAAAAAACTAAAAATATGCATATGTAGAAAATTAAAAAAGCTACAAGTGGAATTTTTTGAAATATTTTTTTTTTTATAATTTATCGTCTCTAAAAAAAATTCAAAAAATTATTAGACGTCGGCTAACTTAAGTATCATAAAAAATTTTAATTTACAATGTATAGATTCTCTGTATAAATTATTTATATACACAAGTACTAAAGTATATATCATTTCTCCTCATAGCCTACATTTTTGTCCCACATTTTACGCCGGTTATATTCTTTCTGTTATTCATAATAGTATGCAAAAAATTTACGTTTCTAATTACAATTTGTTGGTACAAAATAATAAATTTTATTACAACAATAAACTAAATTATATAAATAAAAGTATTCAATTTTCTTGTATAAATTTTTGGATTATTTGAAAAAAATTTGAAATTTTAAAATGAGCAGTAGAAATTTTGGTGTTGTGTCAGACTAAAATAAAAAAAAGAAACCGGCATTTCTCGGGTTAACTCGGTATAACTCGGTGAGGAGTTTTAAAACCCGTTATCCGATTATCGTGTACGTCCGTCCGTGAGAATTTACCAGGCCAATGTCTTTAATAAAAAATGTTTAAAATTTATCATCAATCCACTTTCTTTTTCTATTCTACACCAGCTAAATAAGTATTTCTAAGCAAATATTTACAATAAACATTTAAAAACATAAATATTAAACATGCGCAACACGCGTGTGTCATTGACTCCAACTCTTGCATCGCGCATTGCGTAATCACAAGTTTATTTTCTGTTTTAAATCCTGTTATTTGTTTTTATATTTAATCCAATAAATTACTAAATCTAATTTATGTTTAAAATTAAAAAAAAATAGATTATATAAAAGAACTTACCTTCAATTTTTCATAAGTTGTATCGAGTTCAAGACGATGAACAAATGGATTAAGGATATCGGTGTCAATAGAAGGTGATTTTAATTCACTTGTATTATCTCTCATGATGCTGTTTATTTTTTCCATATGCCTCATTTAATAATAATCTGTATTATAAAAATAATGTGTTATATTTTATGTAAAATACAACTGTCATATAATTTAAATCGTCACCAAAATAAATATGATTTATTTTTTTTATTTTTTTTTCACGTATACACAAACTTTGTCCAAATCAATAGCCAAGAGTAAACTGGTGCCGACGACGTTTGTCACTTGGCCTCGGGAAAATCCGTGGAAAATCCGAGGACGAGGTAAGTGTTTAGCGGCGGCGCATCACGAGGGTGTATTACACCACTAATATTAAATATACTCGTTTATATAAATAATAAATATGTAAAAAAAAATAATTTATAAATTTAATTCACTTCATATTTAAAGCACTGTCCTAATTTCTAAAAAAAAAGAAAACCAATTTTTTAAATGTATTTGCAGTGAAGAAATAAAAAAACTGATTAAAAAAATGAAACACTTTTTGAAAATGAATACTGCTCGACTACAATGTAAAGTAATTTTGTATTGTTGTTTGTTAAGTTTATTTATTTAATAATTTATGAATATTAATTAGTAGAAATTATAAGTAAGCACGCGAGTTTTTAAAATGATCCGATGCGCAACTCTGCGCAACGCTGTCTGACGCAAAATACTTTTAGCTTTCAGTATGTACTTAAATTGCAGCACCAGTAATAAGTACTAAGTAGATGGTATCAACAGTATGTATGTATAATGTATGTACTGGTATTATTATATCTGGCATATACTGACAGAAAATAACTGAAGAAAAGGAAATAGAACTTACTGATATAAACTCAAACCAACGACTTGTTACCTTTCATTTCATTATTTTGTTCGTAACTCGTAACTCCTATCCCGTTGTTTCGATGCGCCACCAACATCATGAAGAATTTATATACTTCCACCTCTTCTTCACGCTAATATGAATCTTCATTACTTCCGTAATATCATTTATTTATAACTATATAATATTTTATTTGATATTTATTATTTTAACAAAAGACATTATTTATTATTTATAATTTACAATCATTTAGTACACAATAAAATGTGTGTTCAATGATGATAACAAGTAACTAGTTCAAGTATATTTTATATTTATATACCACGAGTTTGAATGTAGCAGACATCAGACAAATTTAAAATTATAAATAATTTTAAAAATATTTATAAAAAATGCACTTGATAATTTTTAAATTTAAAAAATGCGCATTTTTTAAAATTTTATTTTAATTATTTACTCTTTATTTATAATTTTAAATTTGTTTTGTCTGCTACATCCACTCATTTGGATACTTCATATTTATTTTTAAATTTGAATTTATATTTAAACTTTTTTATTTATTGGCATTAATATATTATTGATTAATTATTGTTATATAATTTATATATTTAAATAACACATATATTTAATATTTTATCTGTTTTATCTTATGAGCCACGTGGTTTTGCATGCAAGTATTTTCAGACAGAGAGAGAAAAACAAATTATTGGTGATGTCAAAGTAAAACAGAAGCAAATTTAAATTACAACTGACACGTGACTTATTTTATCTGATATAATTGAATAATTAGTGTTAATAAAAATGGATAAAGACTTGCACAAGGCTATTGTAAATTATTATTTAACATTTGAAAAGTTAAATTGTTATTTTAACAATGAAATTTCTAAGGTTATAACTGGGCCATTGACTTCGCTTAAAAATCAAATGGAACAACTTCACCACGTGTCCAGGTAAATAATTCATTTCTTTTTAATTTTTTAATTTAAATAAATTTTTGAAATATATAAATATATATAGTACTTTTTATTAATAATTTCTATGTTAGTGACGTTAATAATACATTTTATTTATTGTCACTATCAACTAGTGTCATCTATATACTTTTATTTTCAGCTCTAGTGTCGATAATGCGGAGATCTGTCAGTTTGAAAGAGCCCGGGAAAACTTAATTTTCAAAATAAGTGTAGGAATTGAAGATGAAATTAAACTTATCGCTGATGTTATAAATATTTTAAATAATTACTACCAGGTATCTATATTTTATTGTCATATCTTTTATAATTATTATTCATAAGGTGGGCAGTAAATTAAAATTTATAATTTAACTGACCATAAATTTTATAATAACTTGTTTTAGTTGCTGAAAGTCCCAATAAATGGACAAAGTCCAATTTATGGTCAAAATGAAATTATAAATTTTAAATTACTGCCCACCTTTCCATGAATTTATAATTTTATTCTGGATATGATTTTAAATTAAATTTATTATTATTATTTTTAGGAATTGAAAGATAGATTTATTCGCTTGGAACAAGTTCGCAAAAAAATAAATATAAATGATGAAGCGATGATCAATCTTGTTAATGGTAGCCCTGAAAGACCTCGACTTGATGAATTAATGGAATGGTCATTTGAAAGTTTTGAATACTACAAAAATTTATACAATGAAATAAAAAATAATTATAAATTCCTGGATATAACTGATGAGAAAAGTATTGAAGAATTAATAAATTCCTTTAACAAAACGAGCAATGTTAGAATTAAAAAAATTTCAGCATTTACGCAGTTTTTAAATTATAAAGTGCGTTAAAATTTTTTAAAATTTAAATGCGTTGAAATATTTTATGTACGTTTTGTAAAATAATTTTTATAATAAAAGTAATATGACAAAAAATTTGAAATATTTTTTTTTAACCAGTTGGTAAAATTAATTTTAAATTTATGTAGATCTTTATCATATTGGAATCTAAATGAACAAATGTAGAAGCGCCGGCGCTTACTATTGATTCAATCGTCACCATACACAAAATCAAGGATTCCCCAACGTTAAAGTTGTTATAGTTTTCCTAAAGGGTGCGACACCAACGAATAAGTTTGGATTCTCACCCTTAAAGTGCCCGAAAACATCCCAAAAGGAGTCGCTCGCTCGTATCTTCACCTTGCCCCTATCAGGTCAGTTTTATTCTGTTTATTTTAATAGTTTTTAATAAAAATCAAATGCATTTAAGTTATAAGTACTAATATTTTGTTTATTTGTAATTAAATTTACTTAATAATTATTATCAAAGATAATTTATCATATCCTGTTGCTCAAAAATTTGCAAGACGAATTTTGATTCATCACTTATTTTATTCAATAATTTTTTTTTTCTCATTAATTATTTTATAAATTTTACTTTATTAATTGAAAATTTTTTTAAAACTCATTTACATTACAGTTTCAATTGTCCTACATTTAGTCTTGAAATAAATAGTCCTACCAAATTCTTTTCATTTTATTTTTCCTTATATTCACTACAATAGTAGACCTACTTTATCTGTACAATATACTTTGAATAATAAAAATAAATATCAAATATGTAAACAATAAATTAGTCCTTAGTATATTTTTACATACTTTTTATAGCAAGAACTGGTTCTTAATATGATGACGTCACTGGAAACACTACATACTAAACGTACACATTGTAAAGGTTCTTGTATTTTAATTTCGCGCTTCGTAAATACTTTGTATATAGTAATTGACATTTCAAATGAATCTTTATTCTAAGACTTTGAAAAGTAACAAAAAATAACAATTTTTACGCTTTAGAAATTTTTTCGATAAATATTTTTACAAACATTGGCGGTATTGACTTATATTTAAAAAAGGAAATTTCATACTATTAAAAAAAATATGTATATATTTAAATATATTTTTTTTTTTACAATACAAATAATAATGGAAATATATATAATAAATCTAAAAATATAAAAATTACGTAATGATCGTTTATGTATAGATCTGTTGGTATATATACATATCTATCTATATATATATATATATATATATATATTGAAACTTGTCTTATATTTACACGAGTGTCAAGTAGTAGGCATTGGAATTAGTCAGGCGCTCAATAAAAAAAAATCAATTTTTAACTTTTAAATTAAATTAAAAATAGATATTATATAAGAATCAAATAACAATAATATATAAAAATATTAATTAACTTTCAGGATGAATATAAAAAATTATTTATTAAGTATTTGTCAACAACGATATGCTTAATAGTATTTTAATAATTGGAACTAATAAAATTAATTCAAGATAATAAACGAAGAAATTAAAAAAAAAAAAATATAAAGAATAATAATAATGGCAAATACCGCTCATTTAGTACGCAGACAAAGTTCACGTGATTTAAAACCACAAAAAAGTGTTGATCGACTTGAAATGAAAGAAATGCGTGGGAGACTGGTGGTCGATAATCGCAAAAATCCAACAACTAATTATGGAACCGCAAACCCAGGATTCGATGACTCAAGTCCTAATACCAAGGTCGTATGATAATTAAAACAATTTTAGATTATTTTATGGATGAATTAGTTGAAGATTGCTTATAGTAAATGGAACGATTATAATAATAATAATTATCATTATTATTATTATTATTATAATAAATTGTAATTATTATAATTACAGGCTAAAAAAACCAATGTAAGTGGGAATAATAATTTGAATGTAAGTAGTAGTATAGTTGAAAGTGGAGCAGCTAAAATGCCGACTGGTAGTAGTGAAGGTAAAGGAATATTTCGTCCTGAAGCGGGCGAGGATGAGCGAGAAAATTGGGATAGTAAATTAACATTCTTATTGGCAACTGTTGGATATGCTGTTGGATTGGGAAATGTTTGGAGATTTCCATATCTTGCACAAAAAAACGGTGGTGGGGCATTTTTAATACCTTATTTTGTGATGCTGGCAATCGAGGGTATACCGATTTTTTATTTGGAACTTGCTATTGGACAGCGATTAAGAAAAGGAGCTATCGGGGTTTGGAATCAGGTTAGACTAATAATTTATTACTTAAATTTATGATCTTTTAATTTTTTTTTTGTTGAAAATTGAAAATTTTTATTTTTTGATAGGTATCGCCGTATCTTGGAGGAATAGGAATAAGTAGTGCTGTTGTATCTTTTAATGTCGCACTCTATTACAACACAATAATTGCCTGGTGCCTTTTCTATTTTGTTCAAGTAAATATTTTTTAAATTCAATTCAAAATTATTATTAATTAAATATTTAAAAAAAAAATTTTTTAATGTTAAATTATATTTTACAGAGTTTTCAGTCGGAATTACCGTGGTCAGAATGCCCGAATAAATATTTTCAAAATGGATCATACGCTCCAGAACCTGAGTGTCAGGTATTTAGTTGAAGTAGAAGTACAATTTGTGGCCACTGTTCCATTTTTGGATATTCAGTACTTTATTTTAATTAATGAAAAGTATTAAATACAATTTTCATTATGAAGGTGTGATGAAAATATCTTTTTCAAATTTGGAAAACTAATGATATCATGCGTTTTTTACAAATTACATTATTTAAGTTTTTGAAGTGTCTAAAACTGGATCTAAGGTGACCAAAAACTGTACCTCTACCTTATTCATCCTTAAGTAGCACACTTGGCTTTGTGACATCTATCAGATAGAAGCTTGGAGGCAGTTTTTTGATCTATCAATAAGGCATTAAAATCTTGACAAAGTGATCAGAAATTTATACCCCCGAAAAAACATCTGCTCAAAAAAATTGACATAAATGACGACAAAAAATAACTTACAAATAACTGTCAAATACGTCATCTGAACGATTTTTAAGTTGAAATAACTTTTTTAGGACGGAGAAAAAAACAAACTTTCTATGACTCATCCCTGAATAAAAAAAGGGATTTAAAACGATCTGCAATGTTAAATTCCCATAAGAAAGGCGATTCAAAAGCATTAGAAAGTATTCAAAAATTATTTTTCTTAATCGTTTTAAATCGCTTCTTTTAATAAGAGATAGGGCCAACATCTGTATGTCTTATTTATATAAAAAAAAAACTTGGTTTAAAGATAAAAAAAAATTAGTCTTGTCTTTTTAAAAGACATTTTTATGACATTTTAAAGTTGTCTCTGTGCTACTTGGGCTACTTAAAATTTTACTTTAAATTTTGAAGAATGACTTGAAGTTATTAATAACTTCAAATCAGTCAAAAATATAAAACATAAATTAACTCATTTATACATACTTTATTTTTACATTTCCGAGTCATAAAAGTCATAAAAAATAAAATCACAATTTATGTTATTTTATTTCACATCAATATTTTTTTTATCGTCTATAAGTTTATTAACGTTAAATCCGTTTATTCGAAAAAGCCGAAATATAATTGAAATTTTTTTTTCATGTAAAATTAGTTTTTAAATACGAAAAATTTCAATAAACTGAAAATTATCAAAAACTAATTAAGATTGAAAAAAAAACTTAGTACCGTATTTTAAAAAATTTTTTAATTTTATTCCAACTTAATATCTTGATTTATCACATAGAAAAAATATTTATGAATAGTTTTATTGTATTTTCATTAAATATTATATATCCCTAATCGGGTATTGGGTCTCTTACCTTATATATAATAAACCAAAAATGAATGAAAAATTTTGTACTGTAAAATAAAATTTTAGTATCTTCAAATGAAAGCTTGAAAATATATCAACAGGAAATTTAAAAAATAAATAATTACACTGTAAAAAATCGAGAGTAAATGCGGAATTACGGATTTGATTTAAATCCGGATTCACTCGGAGTTTCGGAGTTTTTTTTAAAAAATCATTCCGCATTCGGAGTGAATAGGGAGGTTGTCTTTTCAGCGGAGTGATTTCGGAGTGATCTGGATTTTATTTCAATCCACATTCACTCCTATTCGTAATTTTAATATTAAAATAAACTACCCTTCGGAGTAAATGTCATTTCGAGAGGATTAAATAAATAAACAGTCATCCATTTCGCATTGACTCCGAATCCCTCCGGATTTAATCTCCGTGCACTCCACAAATTTTTTTAGTGTATAAAACAATTCCTATAATAAATAACAATATTTTCTTTGAGATAATTAATTTCTGTAATACGTTATTAAATAGTATTTTTTTTACATGAGAAAGATGCACAAAATTTATATTATTAAGATGCTTTAATTTTTAAAATTATGTGAAAAATTGATATTCATATTAAATTTCATTAAATTTACATGACAATTATTATTGAAAATCATCTAAAATTTTTAACACTGTTATTGTAATTAATACAATAAATAAATGTTTTTTTTTTCTAATAATTGTACAGGAAAGCAGTCCTACGCAATATTTTTGGTATCGTACAACACTGATGATTTCAAAGGACATAAATACTCCAGAAGTATTCAATTGGAAAATAGCTCTGGCACTCGTTATTGCTTGGATTTTAGTTTATATGTGTATGATAAAAGGAATAGCATCATCTGGAAAAGTATTATTTTTATTTTTATGTATTTAATAATTATTAAAAAAAATATATTATCTTTTCATTACTAATTGGAATGAAATTTCCGTAGGTTGTTTACGTAACAGCGACTTTTCCATATCTTGTATTAATAATATTCTTCTTCCGCGGTGTCACATTACCAGGAATGTCGGATGGTCTCCGTCACTTGTTTACACCAAAGTGGTATACATTAACAGATCCGGTTGTGTGGCTCGAAGCAGGAACACAAATATTTTTTTCTCTTGGTTTAGCTTTTGGTGGACTGATAGCATTCTCTTCATACAATCCTGTTAACAATAATTGCTATCGTGATGCAATAATGGTCAGCTTGACAAATTGTTTTACTTCAATGTTCGCTGGGATCGTCGTGTTTTCAATTATCGGTAATTTTAATTATTTTTATATAATAATCTTAATATTAAATGTTCATTATTTTATATATTTAAAATATAGGTTTCAAAGCAACGATGGTTTATGAAAAATGTCTAGCCGAAAGAAATTTAACTTTAATAAATATATTCGGACATCCGGAAAAAATTCCCATTGAAATTCCACCAGCTGGTACATTATTAAATTTTACAAATGGTAATAATAGTGTTGATAACATTATCATGCCTGAAATTGCCGAGTGTGACTTACAAAAAGAATTAGATAACGTAAGTATTAAAATAAATCATTTTTATCTCTGTTTTAAAAGACAAAATATTTTAAATTAATCATTAATAAATAAATTTTAATTGAAATAAACAATCCACCTTTTTTTTGTCAAGTTTACTTTTAATATTTTATAATAACAATTAATTTTACATGATTATTGTTGAATACAATCAATTAAAATTATATTTATTTGAATAGTCTGCATCAGGAACAGGTTTAGCATTTATTATTTTTACGGAGGCAATCAATCAATTTCCCGGTGCTCAATTCTGGTCAGTATTATTCTTTCTGATGCTTTTTACACTCGGTATTGATTCGCAATTCGGGACATTGGAGGGTGTTGTAACGAGTATAGTTGATATGAAACTTTTTCCGAACTTACGTAAAGAAATTTTAACTGGTGAGTAAAAAAAGTTTAATCATTGAAAAGTTTAATTATTATTATTATTATTATTATTATTATTATTATTATTATTATTATTATTATTATTATTATTATTATTATTATTATTATTATTATTATTATTATTGTTGTTGTTATTATTATTATTATTATTATTATTATTATTATTATTATTATTATTATTATTATTATTATTATTATTATTATTATTATTATTATTATTGTTATTATTATTATTATTGTTATTATTATTATTATTATTAATACATATATTTTTATTTTTAAAGGTGTAATATGTTTAGTATGTTGTATAATTTCAATGGCCTTTGCTCACGGAGCTGGAAGTTATGTATTTGTCTTATTTGACAATTTTAGTGGTAATTTTCCATTATTGATAATAGCCTTATTTGAATGTATCGGAGTATCTTATGTCTATGGATTAAGACGATTTGCTGATGATATTGAATTGATGACGGGAAATAGACCAGGATTGTATTGGTTAATTTGCTGGAAATATTTAAGTCCATTGGCAATGTTAACTATTTTAGTAGCTTCATTTGTTGAAATAATATGTGAAGGTAGTGGTTATCAAACGTGGGTTCCTAATAAAGGAGCCACTGAAAGACAAGAATGGCCTACTTGGGCATTAGTACTTATATTTATTTTAATATTAGCATCTGTACTTTGGATACCGGCCGTTGCAATATTCCGATATTTCGGAATTCATATTATTGATGACAATGAAAAAGCATGGTTCCCTGCTGAAGATCTTAAAGAATTTCATGGTATTGTACCCCATGAAGTTACTGCAGCAGAGACATTACTATTTTGTATCAGAGCTGATGGCTCTGAAGGCCTATGCTGCCCTACAGGAGGTCTTAATGATGATGACGATGATATAAATAATGGTAATCTTACCTAGAAAGTTATTTAACGATATAAAAATCACATCAGCATCCCATTAAATGACAATACAAATACTTTTAAATCAAGGTAACATAATTATAATAAAACTCGCTACTCTCGTTATTCGAATCAAAAATTTCATATATCATGTTTATATTTTATTATTAATATACATTTTATCTTATTTATTTGTTTATCTATTATTTTATTTATCGGTTTGATAAACGATCGTAAAGTTAACCGTGTCAATTATGCTAATATATCTATAGATATAGTACAGTTGCATATTCTCTTGTTAGCTAGAGTTAAGTTTATAATATTTAATGCTAATAGCTATTATTAAAAATAATATTTATTATATTGACGCAGATGATATCGAATAATATATCAAATTTTAAAATTTTCATATCGAAGATCTCGAGTAATATAAATCTTATCCATCTTTCTCATGGAAAAACATTATTTAATAATATACATGTATTACAAACATTAATTATCACAAAAAAAATATTGTAACTTATTATAGGAGTTGTTTTATATTTATTTATTTTTGAAATTATCAATATATATTTTTAAGTTTTCATTTAAAAATTACTAAAATTTTTTTATATCGTACAACATTTTTTCATTGATTTTTGAAGTTAAGTATACTGTTAAAAATTTTGTTCGAATTTCGAGAATAATTGTCATGGAAATTTGGTAAAATTAATTTTACAAGAATATCAATTTTTTACGTAGTTGAAAAAAAATAAAAGCATAATCTCTAATGAAAATACAATGCAACTCTTCATAAATATATTTTCTGTAATTTAACAAGATATCGAACTGGATTTGAATTAAAAAATAACAATACTAATATTTTGTTTTTAAAACCTTAATTATAGTTTTTGATAACGACGTGGATAAGTTTACAGAAATAGGTGGGATAGAATAAGGGATAAGCATGATAACGTGCCATACGATAGGCTATTCCGAACACAGGTTTTTTTTTGTATCTTTAGACACTTTACACGTTTTGATAATTGTGAATTTATTAAAGTCTTGCTATATAAAATTTTTCGTATTTGAAAACTAATTCAATTAATTAATATTTATTTAATTATACTTAAAAAAAAAATAATTTTTAATTAAAATTCAGGTTTTTCGAATAACTATCAGATTTTAATTTAATAGACTTATGGACAATAAAAAAACGAATCTTGAAGTGATATAAAATAAAATAAATCGTGATTTAAATTTTTATCACACGCGTATAAAAAAACTCTTTTAAAAAATGTTTCAAAAAAGTCAATGACAGTAAGCTTCCAAAATTGAGACAATATTGAACTTTGATTTGAACATTTTTGGAACTTTGAAAAAATTAGAAAGTTATAATTTTCAATTGGTGTCGGCCATAATAAACACTTACGAATGATTCGAAAATATTTATGAACATTTTATGACTTTTATTATAACTTTTTGGGAAGACCAGTTTTTTTATTTACTTTTTGACTTGTTTAAAAATAGTTCAAAAAATGACTGATAAGAACTAATTATAAACTTATTATGAACTCATAAAATTATCAATTCAAATCATTTCTGATTGAAAATTTTCATAAAAAAACCCTGCTTGACAAGTCCACATTAGTTAAAAATTCGCATTACTTTAAAGTTCCAAAAATGTTCAACTCTAAGTTCAAGTTAGTCTCAATTTTGGAAGTTCACTGTCAGGAACGTTTTCGGAACTAATTTTATTTACACAGGCATTTATGATTTGAAAATAAAGTATCTAAAGAAGTTAATTTATAATTATATTTATATTTTATATTTTTGACTGATTTAAACATGTTAGTAACTTAAGTAACTTGCATTAAATTTCGAAGAAAATTTTTAACAGTGTAATTTTGATTATTATAAAATATATTTATCTTGATTGTGATATTTGAATTCTATTTTTTAAATTTTAATCAGTAAGTTTTTTCCATGAGAAAAGATTTATATCCGATATAACAAAAGTACCTAATGGAGAAAAAAAAATATGATAAAAATAACAAAAATAAAAAAAAAATATTAAGTAACTGTACTGAAATTAGTATAGGAACCGTCCATTGGGCATGATATATAGTCTCAATTTATTCAAATGTTTTAATAATACAAAAAAAAAGTTTATGGTTTTAAACAAACGGTAATAACTTTTCAAACAAGTGTTGCTTATATTCACATAAACTACTAACGAACGACAATAAAACGTCCACATTTACCATATCATTGATGGAAAAATGGACAAGTATTTATATAATTGACAATAATTTTATTAAAATACAATGTTACCGCCATAGTTATAATAATGAAAAAAAAAGAAAAAAAAAATTAACGATTGTTCAATAATTAAAAATAATCAAAGTGATAATAATTAAAACCTGGAAATATTAACTATATTTATTTATTTATTAATAATGCACTTTTGACCAGCATCGAAATTCAAAGTTTCAGTGTCTTTACAGCCAGTCGAAACAAGCTAATTTCAGTCCAATGCCACGATTAAATATAAGCTAATGCATAAATTGTAAATGACTTCAGTTACCGGACAGAAAACTTTATTTCGTCCCTTGGGAAGAAACAAATAGGGGAGGGAACAAAGTGGGCTCCTTAAAATTTTCTATACATCAATAAATTTGGACGGACAATACGCTTATCGAAATTTCTTACATCAGGGCTAAAATAGGCCACCAAAACTATTCATTAAATATAATTTATTAAGAAAGTTAAAGATATGTTTTATATTATTAAAATACAATTGTTTTATAGTTATTTGCAAATATTACACGTGTAAAGAATAAAAAATATCAAATCCGAAATTTTCTGGAAGACCCACTTTATACCTAATTTTCGATTTTTCAATTAAAATATATTATATTTTCTTTAAGGAGTCCACTTTGCCCCCTTCTCTCTTAATGTTTCTGCCCACTGACTAAAAGCATTCGCAATTTAAACTCTGATACTTGTCATTTGTTTAATAGTAATTTCAGATCATTACTTTTATTTACGTAAATGTTAGTTCTGACTGTGATTAAGTTTTATGAAAATTGGCGTGAATAATAAATAGTATTATTAATTTCTGCTTAATTATAAATTACGAAGTACAATTTAGGCTTACGCTACTAGTTGATTACACCATTGGTCTTAAATTAACTTGTTTCTCACTAGCTGCTGACAATGGAACTTTAAATTCCGATAAAGGTAATCATGAAAAATATTGTGTGTAACTCAGAATGAAATGCACGATTTCAGACTACGGGTAATATCAGCTCTCACTTACGGCTCGAGCAACCAACTTCACCCTAGTCTAAAATTGGTTTATTTTATCTCTTGTCACACAATATACTATTTTTTATGCTTCCATTAACTGTATCCATTAAAACATATCGACGTTAGTCTTTTTTAGTAAAATAATTTTTTCGCGACCTCATGCCTTCTACTTTAATGTATGTACATTCACTTTAATTGTTCTATCTACATATATATGTACACATATCCTAACGATTAAGTATCACCTATACCATATCGAAAGATTTAGATTTGTGTAGAATTGTGTTATGCAAGGAAGATATACAAAAATAACGTTGCCATAAATTCCACTGGGCGATAATACTTTGAATGGAAAAATAAATAATTATTAATTGAAATACGTTAATATTAATAATAAAATATTAAAATTATAATAGTCATAAGTTAATGAAGAAATGAAGAAAAAAAAATTTTTTGTTCAAACGTTATTGCTTAAATTTAAAACAAAAGTTTATGACTGATCACCAATAAATCGGAAAAATAAATAAAATAAAATTGATAAAAATATAAAAAAAGTGTAAGAAAAAAAAATATATATTAATCGCTATATAGTCATTTAATTTAGTTTTATGGTAAGTTTAGTAGAAAATATAAAAATATATATATATATAAAGTTGTAAATAGTGATAAAATTCATGCGCACAGAACAATGATTAATGGAATTAAATTTTAAATTTAATAAAAAAAAAAGAATGAGTAAAACAGATTTAAATAGTAGATACATAAATGCTTGTTAGTGTAACGATTAATAAAAACTGAGAAAAAATACCAGTCGACAATAAGATCATTTGATCATTTGACAATAAATAATATGGTATTTTGATATTATAATTTTAGTCGTGTACACGGAAAAAAGTGAGTAAAAATTACTATGCGGAAAGTAACCCAAAGCTACTAGAAGGATTCGATAGCTTTGACTTTTGTCAAAAGTAAAAAATTACTATTCAATGAGTGACATTTACTATCGTAAATTGAAAATTACTGTGCGTTTGTATCTTTTATTTATGGAATAGTAGTTTTTTAGTTATGCCAAAAGTAAAAGCTATCGGATTTACTAATAGTTTCAGGTTACTTTCCACATAATAATTATAGCTAAATTTTGAGATCCGTTTTTTTCCGTCTGTGAATAATCATTTGACAATAAATTGTGCTTTACTTCGTTTATTAAAATAATATATATATATTTTATTTAATTATTTTATTACTGTTATATTATGTATAATACAAAAATGGACATTATATGTTTTGCTTCCATTGTCGTAGTATGTTATTTATTTTTATTATAAACATTAGTCAACGGAAAAAACATAACAACAAAAATTACAATTTCACGTAGTAATAAATGCGGCACTTCAAATAGAAAACTGGAATTTAAACAAAAAATTCTGTAAAAATTACAATTTCAAATAATAATAGCAACACTAATTAAGAAAAATGATTTAACCCATGCTAAGTGTATATCTATATATTGGTCGATTCAAATTGTTTTAAATTATTTCAAATTGTTTTAAATCGTTTCAAATCATTTTTCTTCATCAGGGCAGGATGTTATAAAAGTTTAGTTATAAGTACATCTAAAACTGTGAAATTTGCTACTGAGAATTCAATTTAATAAAATTATGATAGAAACTGCGATTGTTACAAAATTTTTTCAAATGTCTCGTTTTCGATTCGAAGAGTGGTATTTTTATACAAAATTGTAATTTGTGTTATTTTTCTTGTTTCCATATAATTATTCTAAATTAATAATCATAATGTTATTATAAAATAAAAACTAAGATATAATTGTACATATAATACAAATATATCTTAGATTTTCAGTAATTGTTACAGTAAAATATTTATTGATGATTTTCAATGAAAATATACGATACTTAAGTAAGTGAAGTAAGTAATATTCTATTATAAAAATATCATAAATTAATTATATATAAAATATACATGTATACTTACAATGTATACTTCAAAGTTGTATATACATTGTTGTCAGTTGATGTTAAATAAACGACATAAAAAAATTCTCCCAAATATTTATTTCTTATTTACTTGTTTTTTTAGTTATAAAGTGTTTTTCTTTTTTTTTTTTGGTCGCTCTGATACGGAAGTCCTTACACATATTTACATCTTATTCATTATTAAATTTTGCTTAACACATTTGTATACTATCATTTTGAGAAATACTTTGACTCTCTGGAAATTAATGATGTCATTTAAATCATCATGAAGGAAATCTGGTATTCCTACTGATTTACGTTAATGGTCTATTTCCCTGCTTAAAAAATCCGATAGATTCTCATAAAAAAATTTTTATGAGAATGGATCGGTAAAGTGTCCCATCGAAAAATGATAGTTCATATGAGAACCTATGAGAATATTCAAACCCGAGCATAATCCGATAGAAACTTACCAAATCCTTCAACTTATGTCTCATTCATTCTTATATAAAATTTGTTGTACATGTTCACATTTTTATCGGAATGATTAGGAATGCGTCGTACTTATACATTTCGTAAAAGAATCAATTGGAAATATAGACGTCTTGTTTCTTCTTATTGTAAAAGAATGAATGGGAAAATAGTTTCATTTTTTCACGTGAATTCGTAAGCGACATTCTTATGGGAATCTATAAGATAATAATTTGCAATGCGTCAATTTCTTATAAGATTCTATGGGTACAAGTTTATACCACTCTTACCGCTGTATAAGAATGAATGAGAAAATAGTTTTATTATTTTTACGTTAATTTGTAGGTGACATACTTATGGGGTTCTATGAGATAATAATAAAAAAATGAGAGAAATATCGAATATTTCTGTTTCCTAAAATAATTAAAAATTATTTGGAGTAATTTAAATTTTTAAATTATTTTCAGTTGAATTGAATAAGAAAACAAAATCATTTATTTCTTTGTTTAAAAAAAAAATTTAATTGCTAGTTTGACAACTCATTTTAACCCACTGAGAGTTATACAGTGTAGACTCTGGTTATAAGTTACATCGGACGCTCTACTCACTCTCACGTCAATTTCATTTTTTCCTGTAAGTAAGCGTATAGACAAAAATATAACTTTAAAACCAGAGTCTACTGTATATTATTTTTCAACTTCGGTAAAGAAGAAATCTTTAATATTATTTTCCAACATGTAATGGGACTCGAACTGACGACCTTTCGATTGAAGCTCTGAAGTCAAGTGCTTTAGCCCGCTCGGCCACCACATGCATTTCGAAATCAAAATTTATTTTTTTACTTAAAGCTATCCAGTACTATATATGGCCAAGACTAAGCTTAAAAAAAATTATTTTTATTTATTATTGAAATTTTGATAATATGATGTTCTCTTTATTTTTTTTAATAGTTTGAAATTCATTTGATGCATTTTTTTTAAGAAAGTTACTCAATTGTTTCTTTTCTTCTTTCATAATCTTGAAAAATGTCAGTTTTAAACTTTATTAAATTGATTAAATTACAAGAAAAAACAGATAAAATTCGACTCGAATATTCCTAAAATGTTTTCCGCTAAAAAAAAACCACGTGGTTGTTTTTAGTATTTAAAAAAAATATAGCGTAAAAATTCATTTGTTTACAACAAATTGTTTGTTTAATAAACAAATGAAAAATTATTTTTTTATAAAACAAGAGAACATGATAAATTATGATTAAAAAAAAAAATAGTTCATTAATATTAATACTAAGCAACAAAAAAATTGTTAATTAGCAAATGCGCTTTTTAGCAATAAAAAAATTTTTTTAAGGGACGATTTTTTTTATTAAAAATCATTATTTTCATCAAGCATCTTATTCCCGAAAAAAAAAATTTTTTAAATCTTATTAACAATGCATTTGTTTATAATAATTCTTTGAACGATGTCAGTAAAAATTTTTTTAAAATTATTTTTAAGTAGCTTTTAGCAATAAATAAACAAAATAATAAAAAAAATAAAATTCCTTGATTGCTTTATTTACATTTTAAATTTTTCAATTCCTTAGATCGTAAATAAAAAAGTGAAAAATCGAAATTTTTTAATTTTTCCAACGGCGATTTTTTCTAAACCCTTTCAAGAACAGCTCTACGAAGTGAAAAAAATCCCGGATTCTTAGTTTAGAAATAATCAGGGTTTTTATATAAACTTTGAACGAGTAAAAATGAACTAAATAACAAAAGCATAGTTAATTGAAAAATCGAGGTAAAATTTTTTTCCGGTGGATTATTATTAATCCATGTGTTTAGAAAGAACCAAATTTTTTTTATTTCTTAATATTTATATTTAATCGGTTAAAATAATTTTTTTCGATTATGCTATTGATTCTATTAACGCACGGAAAAAAAATATTAGTAAATAATACTCAGATTCTCACTATTTTTTACTGATTGAAATAGTAACAGCGCGCCTAGACCGAATATTAGTAAATATTATGGAGTAGAACGAAAGAAATTAATAAGTCATAAATAAAAATATGTAACTGTGGAACAAGAAAAAGTATAAGCATAAAAGGAAGTTTTTCAAGTTTAACTCAGTAAAAATTGTCATTCTTAATAATAAAGTTTCTTATAAGGATCAGTTGTTTGTGAGAGTTACAATACTAAAAATTCTTATTCAAACTATACATTTTAACGCGTCACTCAGTAAAAATTATCAAGTATAACATGTATAGTTCTACGAGGTAGAGTTTAATTTATATTCAAATGAACGATAAAAAATCAAATACCAAACATTAAATTTTACTGTTTCAAACAATAAAATAAGATAATCATATAAATCAAATTTTTCGATATAAAATCATATTAATTGATATTAAATTCAATACTTTTTAATAAAGTCAAAGTAATTTTTGATAATTGTTCTATTAATGAATAAAATTTACCGCTTTAAATTTTGATGAAGCTAATAATAAAGAGTAAAAGTTAATTAGGATGGAAAATAATGCTCTGAGTATTTATTTTATATTAATTAAATATTTATTAATTAAATAAATGAATAAATTTTTTTGTATACATACAATGTCTTATCACCTAAACAAAAATTTTTTTTTTACATAAGTTGACTTATTATTGATGGAAAATAATTATGAAATTTTTTCAACATCACCAATAATTTATTACATAATTTTTTCCATTTGGTTGCTTAATCATATATGAAATTCCATCAATATCAGTCAAAGAAAAACAACAAACATAAAGATAAAGAAAGAACCTACGTTACTTTCTTCAGTTGAAATCGCTGAATCTTCAAATACCTGCGTAACATTTGCATTAGGGTTATTATAATTTATCTCAAACTGGTCCATCATTTTTTTTTTTTTTACTGTAGGAGTGGTAAATAATATAAGAACGAAATTAGAAAATGAAAAATATAATGCATAGTTTAAATCATTTAACACAAATAAAAATTCAAAATTTGTTACCTAATTTTATTTGCAATTCTTGCTAAATAATTAAAAAAAAAATACAATACAACTATGATTGTCTATTTAACAAAGAAGTATTATGAAAAAAAATAATGAAAAAGTGTTAAAAACAATAGAGAAAAATTTATGTAAACATCATGTATGTGTATGTGAGTATAATCGTAGTCTTCGAGAATGCGAAACCATTATGAATTAAATAAACATCAGAAACAAAGACAGTTGAGTTATAATTACCCTGGTTAAAAAAAGTACTCAAATATATTGGTTTTATCGTCAATTCAATACTTTTTAATACTTTTTCCTTTGTCTCAATACTTTTTTTTAATCAGAGTAGGCATATATAGGATGGAAATGTTAAATTATAATCAGTATATATATACTTACACTTAATTTTATATGTATTTTTTATGATTTATTTTTATACTATTTAAATTAATTGCTCACCTGTTTAAATTATTCTCCGGTATATATATTATTTTTTTATTTCACCACAAAAATGTTTTTGTTTCACTACTAACTACTGCTCATAACTGATCGCACAAATTCGCTGGTAAAACTCATCCGCGTTGTTGCAAGCCAAGACTCAAACAAAAGAAATTTAAGTAGCTGCGCAGTAAACTAAAGAAACGAAAAAAAACACGTTCGGACCAATTGTTAAGGGCAAACGGCAATGATTCATATAATAACGTGACAATATACTAAGTCAAATAGTAAAAAGTGCTGAGATTGAACTACACTTTTTACTGATCGGAGATATTCAATAAATATAAAGTGTATTTTCATATACTACATAAAGTTTATATTTTTGCTTCGTAAATTTTAGTAAACTTGAGTGAAAATATTTATCATTTACATTAATAATAAATACGTTCTAAGGGTTATTTATTCGAATTTATTTCATTAATTTAATCTGCTGAGAATTAATAAAATATGTGTAACTCAATTTTTAAAAATTACCGTTTAAACAATATTAAACATTAAAGTTTTCATTATAAATATTAAACTAATACTTTGTTAATTTTGTTATTTAAAAAAGTCATTTTTCGTAAGCTGAACATCATTTATTCTAGTTTCAGCTGCTAATTATTACAGATGCATTTTTTTTGACAAGTGTCTTGTATTTTTTTAAGGTTTAAGTAGTAATTTTAAATATTCCAGCAGTATATTTCAACGATTAACTGTTAATTATAGCAGTTTAAACATTAAAATCATAATTTTACTCATTGAAACGACATAAGTTGTTGAACATAACTTAAATAATTACAAGTTGAACTACAATTATTGTCAATCATTTTTTTCCGTGTAAAAATGCCGAACTTTTACCAATAAAATGCTGT
Organism: Microplitis demolitor; assembly: GCF_026212275.2. Taxonomy (NCBI): domain Eukaryota; kingdom Metazoa; phylum Arthropoda; class Insecta; order Hymenoptera; family Braconidae; genus Microplitis; species Microplitis demolitor. The sequence continues at coordinate 17,269,275 of NC_068549.1, read as the reverse complement.
ATAAAAACTATAATACGATAATGTTATAATAATAAAATCGTTGTTTTTGTAATAATAATACCGTCAGTATCCTGCAATTTCGCCAGATTTACACTGATAAAATAGAAAATTGTAAAAAAACATGGTTTTATTTTTTGTTCGCTTCTGCATTTAAAATCATCGAAAATGTGCCAAATGTAATATTTTTTATTTTATTTTAGTGGTTCACACAATTCTTACTCAAACAAAAACATGTAAGTGAAAATAACTATCTGTGAAAATTGATGTTTTCAATTTTCTTAAGTTTGTTTGTATCCATGTGAATACAATTAGTGACATATTTCAAGTAAGTGATTTGGCATAATGGCTACCATCATCGCAGCAGACACAAAGCCAATAAAAGCATTGCAATAGAACTATACACAAATAATAACAACAATTTAAAATACTCGACTGCTATCCCAAATAAAGACCGGATTGACTTCTATCGGCTAGACCCCAAATACTGGTGGCTAGACAACACAGCAGCCCACATAAAAGATTTAGAAGCCAGAAGGAAAAGAAAAGAACGAGAGCAAAGACAGCAGCAAGTTGATCGCAACCGACACAGAGATTAAAAATTCCTAAATCATGTATATATGTACATATGTAAATAAATATTAGTAATACGGTAGTCATAAGAAAGAGAAGACTAGAACAGTGGTTTTTTTTATTAAGTAAATTTTTCCACAATGTAACAGAAATGAAAACAGAATCAGCTTAGACAGTAATTTTTAATGCAGTCTAATACCCCAAAGAATAAAAATAATTAGTAAATTAAAATTACAGAGATGGTAGAGATCCGAGACGCTGCCAACAGCAGCCAGTTGATCTCAGATAATAAGTTTATAACAAATAGAAATTAAGGGTTTACGTTATTTAGTTTGTTTATACCTATTATGTATGACTTGTTAAATTTTAATAAAGAAACTTTAAACACAAAAAAAAAAAGCATAATGGCTACCAGATCAGACTTTGAACAAATAGGTTCGGGATCGAGTCCACGAGTTAACGGGTGATTTTATTTTTTTTTTTTTTTTTTTTTTTTCATGACAGTTATTTAATATATAACTTTATAAGGTTCTATATAATTATATAAAATTATATATAACTGAATAAAATTTTATATAATTATATATAAATTTTTTTACGGGTAGAACTGTTTGATGCTGCAAAAATGCCGAAAATATACTATAAATATGCTGTATAATTACTGTTTTAATTCTGTGAAAATACCGTATTTTTTCTGTTTTATTACCGTAAATATTAGGAATTTATTTCGTAAATTTTTGGTAATAATGCGGCAAAAAAACTGGTTAAAATAACTCGAGTAATACCATATTTATGCAGTATTTATGCCGTATAATTCCGGTATTATTTCGGTATTTCCGAAACCGCGAGGGATATGAACATTAAAAATGCGCTGATCAATACATACGATTTTTAACTTAATAGCTTCCTTATTTCCTCTTAAACTTTTTGAGGCTGAAAAGTTATTAGAGTAGAAAAGAAATGAAGTCAATTATTATTACCTTATCATTAGTGTTGAGGTATAAATTTATATTTTTCCTTGCGCTAGTTCGCGTGTTGTGGACCCTTGAATTGGCTGCTAGATCTCGGTGCTAGCGATCTTCTGATGAGGTTGGGGTGAAGACTTATTGCTTAACTTATTTTATGAATAATACAAAAACTTATTGTCACTTATGTTTTTTTTTATTTCAAACTCCAATTTTAATTTGGCAATAAAAACTCCTTTAATTTTTCTTTAAAGAAAATAGAGCTGATTCTCTTTAAAGGGATATCTTTATTACCTTATACATTAATTAATTACACTCAAAATTTTAAGTTTGAATTCCTTTGAAATAATAATGTTCACAAATTTGAATTAACACTTATCACTCACAACCAATAACACTTTTATTATTTTTTTTTTTTTTTTATTTTTACCTCTTTCGATACAGAAATTTTTATTTTATATTGAACTAAAAAAAAATTCCTTTATTTTCCTTCGCAGGAAATAGAAACAGTGCTCTTTAAAGGGAATTGGTTTTTAATTTTGAACATTTATTTAATACTTATTTTTGTTATACTTGTTTCCGCGATCCGTGATTTTTATATATATATATATATATATATATATATATATATATATGACTGTATAAATGTATACCTTGATGTATTTTCACTGATGATTTTTTTTTCCGCGATGCGATTTTTAATGATTTATTTTTTGGATTCAATTGTATTATAAAAGCGACGTGATCGGTTTTATATCTTTTTTTTTTTTATATGAGAGATTTGAGGATACCGCTGTACCTAGTAATTGACTCTTTGCTGAGGGGTAACTCAGCTACAAACCGCAATGCAAACCGGTGCTCGGTAGAGTGATTTTATGTTTCAAAATTTTCTTGAACGCCGCAACCATGGGGGGTCCGAGTTTAAGGGAAAGGGAAATTTTTAGGTGAGTTGCATCTTGTGAGATGTCCGGTTGACGGAACTTAATTTAAGTCAATGCTAATTGTGCGCATTAAAGCGATCTTAGCTGACAGTAAGTGGGGACCGAAGAATAAGAAAATGAAAGACAAAGAAAGAAATCTGGTAGAATAGGTTTTGTCACACTTCATTGAACCCATCCTTGTTTCTCTCAAGAGAAAATGGAATTTCTATTCCTATGGAGTGTTCAACATAGGTGACTGTAGGAAAGTTTGCGAAGTCGGACATAACATTAATTTCTCATAGATTCCAGTTGTAAGTGACAAGATCATTTCCTTATACATTCTCATCCAAATAGAAATTTTGTCAATTTTATTATTTTATCATAGAATCCCATCAATACTGACGGAATGATTTCCTCATACGTTCTCATTGAAACAAAAATTTTGCTAGTTTTATTATTTTCTCATAGATTCCATTTGTTAGTGACTAAATCATTTCCTCATACATTCTCAACTGAATAGAAATTTTGTAAATTTTATTATTTTCTTATAGATCCCTATAAATCCCGTGAATGTTTTATCCCATCCAACCTTATAAATACTCATTTTTTATAAACATTTGTATTTTCCGATAGATTCTTATAAAGAATCCCTTATCAGAATCTATGAGAAAATAATTTTTTTAAATACCGCCTATACAATCTCATAAAATTCAGTAAGTTCTATGAGAAGAGGACTCCCGCTTTCCATAGAACTCATTGATTCTCATAAAATTCCTATGAGAATTTATAAGAAGCTATCGGATCTTAAGAGATTTTTTAAGCAGGGTTGGTGGACATCTTAGGATCCAATGATCTCAACTTCATATCTAATAAGACATCTATTTTAACCTCATGGTTGTAATTTACAGAGTAAAACTAATATACAATAAAGACGCCTTAAGATTAATTTATAGAGAATAATATGATTTAATAATTATAATGTTAGGCTTAAGTTTTTCAATTCGACGGCAAATGATAAAGAAACTTCTTCGCGACACTATAAACTACTAATTCATTGGCTACTACCAAACATTGTGGATTTTATACAAACCCAGATAGCAAAATGACGTCTCGATGAGTTCTGAATGAATTCCTATTTATGATTTGGACGTCTCATCAACATCTTAAAGAAGTTTTTAAGAAATTCTCAAGATGTCGAATGAGCCATCTAGCGAGCTCAGTAAGACGTCTTTAAAAAGAGTTTTCAAAGAATTCTTTTTTCTGACATCGCAAATAAGACTTCAATATGAATTTACCATGACGTCTTTTTAGGGAGCTCCTAATTTTGACTTCATAAAGAAGTTTAAAAATGAATACATTTAGAGGTCACAAAACTGACGTCTTATTTATGGAGTCTTCAAGAACTCTTAATTAAGAGTTCTTAAAGATGACACCTTTAAAAAGTCATTATAAGACGTCTTGAGGATGTCTTCAAAAAGATATCGTAAATCAGTCATTCTGACTTGAATGCTGTCTGGAAAGTTCTTAGTACATTCTATATCTACTTTTAAAGACGTCAAATGTAAAATTTTTAGCTGAATATCAATGACAATGTAAATAATTAAATATACATATTATTACAAATGCTTTATCTGTAATTGCATGGGATAATCCTTTTTTAAGCGCAGAGATTTTCTGAGATAAATTCTATTGTTAAATTCTTACTTGAACCTTTGACCGTGACACTGTGAGACCACCAGTTGACAATTTACTCTCGTAGTAACACTACACGCTTAGAGTCAAGATATATAATATATATAATTTTGCATAGTTATATATGATCGGATCCAATTATTTTTTGTCGTATAAATTATAATGATCCTGAAGTTAACAAACAATAAACACTGTTCAGAATAGCTTTTTCAACAAATCAATAATAAAAAATTAAAAAACAAAAATACGCACATGTAGAAAATTGAAAAAAACTACAAGTGGGATTTTTTGAAATATTTTTTTTTATAATATATCGTTTTAAAAAAATACAAAAATTATTAGCCGTCGGCTAATTTCAATATCATAAATTATAATAATAAAATTAAAAAATTAGTTTATATTACCGCAACTATATGTGGTAATGATCAATAATTGAAATTTTTCTTAACAATTTACTTCTTTAGTCAATGAAAATTTGAAAATGAGAATAATTACATTGTCTTGTATAATTATATATGATCAGATATGGTTATACTTAATCCGATATAATTCATAAAATAATGGTATTCACTAAGGTCAATATATTTCAGGTATCATGAGATGATGAAAGAAAAAATATGGTGACCCTTGCGAAACTAAATGGGTTTTCTTTAGCAAATATAGAAGCAAATATGAGCAGTAAGTTAAGGATGTTCCTTTCAAGTACGATACGTGGTTTGCTTATGTGAAATTCATGGAATCAGAGACTAGCTATGAAGAAACTCAGAAAATATATGAACGTGTGTTATGGTTTACGTGCCGCCAAAGAAAGAGAAATATTATTAGCGCCGTTATATATATTTTTGGACTAATTACGCCCTCTTTAAAGAACTTGAAACTCACACTGAGAAAAAAATTTTCTTCTGACAACTAAATTTTAATTATGACAACAAAATGATTTGATTACCCGTTGCCAATCATATATTTGATTGTTTTAACTAAATATTTTATAATCCACCGACAAAACAAATTATTAGAAACTACAAAATATTAAGAAAAGATAATTACGCGTTAATTAGCAAGCATAAAATCAAATTGATTACCTGTAAAGCTTATAAAGTAGTCATAATAAAATATATTAGTGAACCTTAGAGAATAAGTTATTAACGATAATTAAATATTATTTTAATATGACAAAATATTTATTTGACAATTTAATAAATACATATTGAGAAAAATAATTTATTTTCTTGTCACGTATTTCTTTTTTGTACTATAATAAAAATTGTACGGGGAAACATTAATATTAAATATTAATATCATAGCGTAATACAGGACACCTCTATATTAATATCAAAAAAGCAGCGGGTACCCCGTTCCATAAATGCTTCAAGCTGCGAATATAATAATTCTGAAATAAGTTTCTTACCAGGGACGCTACAAAAAATGGGCGCGATCTAGTGGTGAGCACTGAACTACTCCCGCTACTGCTGCCTAGCACTATAACTTTTTAAATCAATAATCATTAGGTTTAAATATATATTTATTAACTTCGAACAAATATATATATTTATTCTAAATTAATATATTTTTTTGTGTCTAAGTAATATTTCTTTGAGTTAGTATAATGATATTTTACTTTAATATTTGGGTTTGTTGGCACTACAAAATAATTTAGTTGTCTATCAAATAAATATTTTCTTAACTTTATGAAATGATTTTAATATCGTAGCAAGAGAAATATTAAGGTCAACCAAATAGAGTCTATTAAATCATTTGTTACAAATGATAAAATAGATTATGTTGACGCAATAAAATTTAGTTGTTCCAATTAAATATTAGTTTAACAGAATTCAACAAAACCAATTTAATTGTCCGAAGAGAAATTTTTTCTCAGTCTAGAATGATCGGTAATAAAGGCAAAAGTGATACTTATCGTTAAGGTCGAGTAGACGTCATAACAATAGAAGGGGAACTTAGGCTACAAAATACTGGGGTAGGGGGTAAAGAAAATGTATACATGGGTAGTGATTGTCATTACGCAGGTAGAAGTTCATTAGGGATAAATTTCGTCATCTAAAATCTCAACAGTTGCTCTCGTCCGTCTGTGGAAAGTGCATATCTTGTGACCACGTGTTCCGTAAATTAATTTAAAGTTGTAAATTAATACACTCAGTATTTCAAAAAATGATCAATTTTTACATATCTGGAGTAAGTTATTTTTTTATATTTTCAAATTTTTAACTTCCCGCTAAGAAAATCGACGATTTTCAAAAATTTCGGGAAGTTATTGTTTTCACCCCGATTTTCGAAAATCGAGTTTTCATCAGATGTCGATGTTTTGAGGTCCTAGGAAGCTATTCTGACTATTTTCAGAATGATGTCCGAGTGTGTGTGTGTGTGTGTGTGTGTGTGTGTGTGTGTGTGTGTGTGTGTGTGTGTGTGTGTGTGTGTGTGTGGATGTAAACTCTTTGTAACTTTTGAACTAATTAATCGATTTGAATGGTTGAGGTGGCAATCGAAAGAGCTTGTAGGCCATCAACTTTCCTGAAAATTTCAGATTATTTGATCGAATAGACTCGAAAATATTTGCGAATTACGAAAAAAAAAAAAAATTTTTTTTAGTTTTTTATTGATTTCTCAAAAACGACTCATACGATCGACTTCAAAATCTAATCAGCTCTAGTACTCAATAAAACGCGTCGATTGCCACCTCAAACATCAAAATCGGATAATTCGTTCGAGAGTTATCGCGGGAGAAAGAAATGGTAAAAAACGTTTTTTTTTAAATATTTTCGAAACGACTGACGCGATCGATTTCAAATTTTAATCAGCTCTAGAATTCAATACAACGCGCCGATTGCCACATCAACTATCAAAATCAATTGATTAGTTCAAAAGTTATTGGCGTTGAAAAGTTAAAAAAATAACATTTTATGTTATTTTTTCCGGATAAATCATAATATAACGTACTAAAATGTGCCTGATATCATACCAACTCATCTTTTTTATGGTTTCTTTTGATGATATAATGTCATCGAATTTGGTTTTTAGTTTAAATCATGTTATCAACAAAAAAATCGCTCTTTGAGGTCGAAAACAGCGGGAAGTTTTGGGGCTGGCCCGCTGGGTCAACCGACGCTCAGATTTTTTTTATATAGTGCGGTGAATAAAATTAAGGGGCACTTGCCTGATAGAAATAAATACCGTTAAAGACACCCGAAAAAAATCACGCGCGTATGTGTGTGTCAACTTTCTATAATTTCAAACTACTTAACCAATTCAAATTCTGGGGCAATCGAAAGAGTTTATTGGCCGTCAATTTTTCTGAAAATTTCAGATGTAATCAGCTTTAAAACTTAATAAGACACGTCGATTGCCGCATCAACCATCTCAATTGGCTTATTCGTTTGAGAAATATCGTTGTAGAAAGAAATGTTAAAAAGTGGTTTTTCAGGAATGTTTTGAAACGACTGAATTAAACTTTTCCAAAATTTAATAAGCCTTATCAATCTTATCAATATGTGCTTCGACGATCCCATCAGTGAAATCTTGACACTAGATAAAATAACTACCCAATAATTGATAAATATTAATAAAAAATATTTACAATCTATTCATTGATGATTTTAAAAAATCTTACTTCGATCTTTTTTCATAGCTTTTTTGACGCTATTGAGAATCTTAATTGATCTTGGATTTAGTCTTCACGCGTTTAATGTCACAATGGCAAACATATTCAGGACGCCAACTTTTTATTTTAGGACACGCGCAAAAACAAATACGCATCACGTTCAATTACAATGATTTAAATTTAAAAAATTTTTATTGTAAAACTACAAAGTTCTTAACTGAATTTTCCAATAATCTTCAAAATTAAAATATGTATTTGAAAATTAATAAACTTATATTAAGTTTTATTATTGAATTTTAAAATTAATTTGATATTTTCAATTTTCAAATTTTCTTGGTAAATTTTAATCAAATGTTTCAAAATATAAGTTTAAATTTGAAAATTCAAATTTGAATTTGAAAATCCAGAATATTATGTCTTTAAATCGATTTTACAAGAAATCTTCGAAATTTCATAGCATTTTATTTACGAAAATTCAAATTATTTTTAACATTCGAATTACCGCTCTGAAACGAACGGGTCGCTAATGGCTAATTCAATTTAATTACAGATAGGCCAACGCAGGCAGAGGATACGTTACGAAGAAAGAGAGTGGACCGAAGCTACTCAAAGAAGTCACCACCGTGTAAGCGAGCCAAGCCGACCTTCTGGCCCTCCAGGTAGACACCCCCATCACCGGTTAGTGACAACACGATCAGGCAGTATGAAAGAGACGGAGGCTAGATATCAGGCGACACCACCTCAGTCGGTATACTCCCGACTAGGCCAGGTTTTACCAGGGAACATTCAAACCGTTTCCAGCCACCCCTCGGAGGTTTGGGCAGGCCTGTCAATGAACACAACCAACACCACTAGCTCTATCTCACCACTGAAACTGACCAGGCCCACTCACAAGGATGCTGCAACCCAGACTTCACCAGCAGCTATGAGTGAGACTGAGCAACGGCGGAAAAAAAATGCAAGACGTCGAGAATTGCGTGAGGCCAAGTTAGCGAAGGTTCTAGACCTACCTGAGGACAAGATAGTCAGGGAGGGCCTCCAAAAATTATCCTTACATCTTACACCCACTTTGAAAGTTGCTAACTGGAAAAATAACAACGTGAAAATCCCTAATCTATGGCTCACTCCACAATCTAGGGCTGAAGAACGTATTCAAGATACCTTTACACCGATAGCTGAAGCGGTAAAGCCCCAACACCAGTGGAGTTCAGGCTCTGCGATAAAGATTAATCCCATTCCAGACTCGTCATCTATGCCAAAATACATCCCTTGGAAAGAGGAAACTAGAACTTTATCAGGAAGACCACCTAGTCCAGCAGTAGCCGAGGAACGAGTCGAAGTGGCAGAGCCCCAACACCAGTGGAGTTTAGCCTCTGCGATAAAGGTTAATCCTATTCCAAACCCGTTCTCCAGGCCAAAATACATCCCTTGGAAAGAGGAAACCAGAACTTTACCAGGAAGACCACCTAGTCCAGCAGTAGCCGAGGAACGAGTCGAAGTGGCAGAGCCCCAACACCAGTGGACTTTAGCCTCTGCGATGAAGGTTAACCCTATTCCAAACCCGTTATCCAGGCCAAAATACATCCCTTGGAAGGAGGAAGCCAGATCTTTACCAGGAAGATCACCTAGTCCAGCAGTAGCCAAGAAACGAGTCGAAGTGGCAGAGCCCCAAAACCAGTGGACTTTAGCCTCTGCGATGAAGGTTAACCCTATTCCAAACCCGTTATCCAGGCCAAAATACATTCCTTGGAAGGAGGAAGCCAGATCTTCACCAGGAAGATCACCTAGTCCAGCAGTTGCCGAGGAACGAGTCGAAGTGGCAGAGCCCCAACACCAGTGGACTTTAGCCTCTGCGATGAAGGTTAACCCTATGCCAAACCCGTTATCCAGGCCAAAATACATCCCTTGGAAGGAGGAAGACAGATCTTCACCAGGAAGATCACCTAGTCCAGCAGTAGCCGAGGAACGAGTCGAAGTGGCAGAGCCCCAACACCAGTGGAGTTTAGCCTCTGCGATGAAGGTTAATCCTATTCCAAACCCGTTATCCAGGCCAAAATACATCCCTTGGAAGGAGGAAGCCAGATCTTCACCAGGAAGATCACCTAGTCCAGCAGTTGCCGAGGAAGGAGTCGAAGTGGCAGAGCCCCAACACCAGTGGACTTTAGCCTCTGCGATGAAGGTTAACCCTATTCCAAACCCATTATCCAGGCCAAAATACATTCCTTGGAAGGAGGAAGCCAGATCTTTATCAGGAAGATCACCTAGTCCAGCAGTTGCCGAGAAACGAGTCGAAGTGGCAGAGCCCCAACACCAGTGGACTTTAGCCTCTGCGATGAAGGTTAACCCTATTCCAAACCCGTTATCCAGGCCAAAATACATCCCTTGGAAGGAGGAAGCCAGATCTTCACCAGGAAGATCACCTAGTCCAGCAGTTGCCGAGGAAGGAGTCGAAGTGGCAGAGCCCCAACACCAGTGGACTTTAGCCTCTGCGATGAAGGTTAATCCTATTCCAAACCCGTTATCCAGGCCAAAATACATTCCTTGGAAGGAGGAAGCCAGATCTTTATCAGGAAGATCACCTAGTCCAGCAGTTGCCGAGAAACGAGTCGAAGTGGCAGAGCCCCAACACCAGTGGACTTTAGCCTCTGCGATGAAGGTTAACCCTATTCCAAACCCGTTATCCAGGCCAAAATACATCCCTTGGAAGGAGGAAGCCAGATCTTCACCAGGAAGATCACCTAGTCCAGCAGTTGCCGAGGAAGGAGTCGAAGTGGCAGAGCCCCAACACCAGTGGAGTTTAGCCTCTGCGATGAAGGTTAATTCTATTCCAAACCCGTTATCCAGGCCAAAATACATCCCTTGGAAGGAGGAAGCCAGATCTTCACCAGGAAGACCACCTAGTCCAGCAGTTGCCGAGGAAGGAGTCGAAGTGGCAGAGCCCCAACACCAGTGGAGTTTAGCCTCTGCGATGAAGGTTAATTCTATTCCAAACCCGTTATCCAGGCCAAAATACATCCCTTGGAAGGAGGAAGCCAGATCTTCACCAGGAAGACCACCTAGTCCAGCAGTAGCCGAGGAACGAGTCGAAGTGGCAGAGCCCCAACACCAGTGGACTTTAGCCTCTGCGATGAAGGTTAACCCTATTCCAAACCCGTTATCCAGGCCAAAATACATTCCTTGGAAGGAGGAAGCCAGATCTTCACCAGGAAGATCACCTAGTCCAGCAGTTGCCGAGGAACTAGCCGGACGACAACACCATCCTGGACCCATCGTCCAGGCTGGAGGTTCCGGAGTTCAGGCACCTGGAAGTAAAAAGAGTAAGAGTAAGAAGAAGAAGAAGAACCGGGAACGAGGTCCAAATTGGGCGAATATGGAAATTTTTGGAGAGGGCCCACCGAACTTGGGCTACGAATCGGATGACTCAGGGTGCAGCAGAGGAGTACCGTATTTTGATGACTGGAACCTGCCCGATAGTGACATTTTAGAGCTGTGTTCGGACTCCGGTGAAGAGGACTTATTTACTTGAGATGATCTGGCTTAGATTCTAGGTTTCTTATTAATTTTGCTTGTAATTTATAACTATTGAATTCAAATAATATTTTATTTCCTACAAGTGTAAATTTTCAAAAAATATTAAGATGATCACACATCCCTGATTACGAAAAATGATTTACTCCATGCTAAGTATATATCTATATATTAGTCGTTTCAAATTCTTTAAAATCATTTAAAATTGTCATCAATTTTTCTTAAATAGGGATGTTTATCGCTGGCGAATATTTAGGCATGATCATGCATGAGATTAACACACAATCAGGCCTGATGACTTTTTCCCGGGTAAATTGATTCAATTAATTTAATAAATTAGTCACATATAATTCTAGAATGTCCAAGTATTAAATAAAATAATCAGTATTGATTGATTTATAAAAATAAATTAAATTAAATTAATTAACTAAATTAATGGAGTAAGATAATTATAAACAATAATAAATAAAACGTTATTACAATGTACAGTTACAATTATAACTCTTTACATTTTTTCCATATAATAGCTGCATTTTAAAACAGGGTTTGCCTTTCTGTACTACATTATTTACATTTTTTTTTTTTTTATACTGCACTCGTTTCCCGGCTGCCTACGGAAGTACGGACACTCCTGCGTCTCTTTTACCACCGCTGCTTTTCACCTCCAATTTTTAACCCTCAGTTATGCCACCATCCTCACTGTTGACCAACTGCTAAAATTTTTTAATGTACGAGCAGATCTCATAGAGTCCACTTCCACTCTGTTACCACTCCATTCTTCAATGAACTTTTTCACCTCTCCTTTAACTTTCATCATAGTTTCTCTACATTTAAATATGTGTTCAAGATTCTCCTTTTCATTTCCACATACTCTGCACATCCAGTCTTGGTAACCTTTTTTTCCTGCCCTTCCTATGTTGCCACACCTTAGTCTGCACCACGTAATTATAAATAATAATTAATAATTAATTATAAATAAATAAAATAAGAAATTAAGGAATAATTTTATAGTGCCGTAGCTAAACGCACAAAAATTTGACTCTCAATTTTTTTGGCGAGTCGGTGATGAATAGTTCAAGTGTAAATTTAAACCGATGGAATAAAATTTTATAATAAACGAAATAATTAAAGAATAATAAAAATGAAACAATTCGAATTAATAAATGAAATAATTAATTCCATTATTAATAGATATATAGATAGATTTGTTTTATTTGCATAACGTACAGTGTCATTCAGTGTTTAAGAGTAGTATTTGGTTTATTAATTTAAAAATAAAAAACATATAATTGATCTAAGTATTTATTTATTCAATTACCCTATAATGTATAATAAAAAGGAAAATAAATAAATTTGTTGTAAGTTTCAGTAACAATTGATTTCTAATTTATAATTATATATTATATTAAACATCATTTATTTATTTATTTATTAATAATAATAATAATAATAATAATAATAATAATAATAATAATAATAAATAATATTCTAATACAATCTTATTTAAATTAATTTTTTTTTTTTTTTTCAATTAAATGGTATCCAGTCAATAATTATTCTGTACAATTTGACAGAATTTTCATATTATTTAATGAAATTCTACAAAACTGAAATTTTGGCCTCACACGAAATGTTAAAATTATAATATTATATTAAAACAAATAAGTTGATAAACAAATAAAAATAAATCCTTCTTTGATAGAGAGACAGTAGTCTCATTTTAAAGAAAAAAAGTGATTTAAAAAAAAATTCAGCCGTTAGAGAGCAGTAGAGAGAGCACAAAATTCTATAACTATGGAGGGTAGAGGTACCTCTACCTCTACCCTGCATATCTGTAACCAAGCACGTGGTATTTAAATCCGATTGACTTAACCTTTAAAAATAATTTTCATAACAACAATAACTTAACCTCATAAATAAATTTTTTTGTATGTTATCTAAAGTATTTTTAAATTATTCAAGATACATTAAATTATCGAAAATGAGTATTTTTACCCAAAATTATGATCCCATTACTGGATGTTCTGTTTGGGAGGAAAAAAATCCTGATTATGATTATCATCAAGAAGTTGCGCGTTCAGCTTTTGCTGATATGCTACACGATCATGAAAGGGTATATTTTTCATATTTATTATAAACTAATAAATCATATATTTATTCATTTTTTAACATAAATTATTTTATTTATATTCTTTCAGAATGAAAAATACTATCTTGCTTTGCAAAAAGCAATCGCCAAAAAACATAAGCAAGGTTTAAAAGCTAACGTTCTTGATATTGGTACCGGGACAGGTTTGTTATCGATGATGGCAGCTAGATGTGGTGCTGATACAATTATTGCATGTGAGGTAATTGTGATAATTTATAAATAGAAGTAAAAAAGAATATTTAATGTCATCAATAAATACAAAATATATATTTTTATTTTATTCAAAGGCTTTTAGACCAATGGCTGAATGCGCTGAAAAAATAATAAAAAACAATGGGTTTGAGTCGCGAATAAAATTAATTAAAAAAAAATCAACTGAAATAAGTGTCAGCGAAACCGGAGATATGAAACAACGAGCAAATATTCTAGTTACTGAAGTATTTGATACCGAGTTAATCGGTGAAGGTGCACTGCCAACATTTAAACACGCCCATGAACATCTTCTAGAGGTAAAAAATATATTGTTTTAAGGGGGTCCGTTTTATAAGCGTTTTTTGAGACTTTTTTTTTTTTTTTGACGACCAATGAAAAGATAGAACTTTGACTTTTTTTTATCATTTATTTATTAATATTTCAAGAGTATATAAGACGAATTTCAAATAAAAATCTTCATTACAACGTAAGTTGTACCGCTTTAAAGATACCCGCTTCGAAAAAAATGTACGCTCACTTCCTCCACGACTTCGGCTCATCGGCTTATCTGAAAAAAAAATAAAATAAATAAATAACAACGGCGTTTCAATCTGTAAGCCTAAATGCATCGAGTGAACTAGAATCATTTGCTAATATTAAAAATTGTATTTTTAACAGACTTCTGAAAAAAAAGTTTCAAATTTCGTGATTTTTTTTATTTTTTCCCCGGGTCAAAAATGAAACTTGATTTAGACTTAGTTTACCAAGTCGAAATTCGGAGCCGTTTTTCACAAGACAAACTCGACTTTTTTTAAGATTTAGACTTAACTGGCTTACTTAGTCACGATTTAAGACGAAAAAGTTGAAATCAAGTCGATATTAACTTGATTTAGACTTAATTGACTTAAATTATAAGGCGAATGACTATCATGCTCGAAGTAAAGACGAATAAGTTCAAATTAAGATCAAAAAATACAAATAAGTTGAAGCTAAGATGAAAAAAGTTGAAAAAAACTTAATTTAAGTCAGAGAAGTCGAGATCTTATCGAAAAATCCTCAGCAAATCGACAACTTCATAAGAAAATAAGATGAAGTGAGCCTGAATCAAGTTTTATTTTTGACCCGGGTCGTTACGAAACAAATAGAAATACTTAGAAATTTCGGAAGATAAATAAATGTTAAAAAATTCAGAGTTCTATCTTTTCATTGGTCGTCAAAAAAAAAATTCTCCCAAAAAAAAAAGACGCTTTAAAAACAGACCCTTACATGAGGAAACCCCCTCAAATAGCTGATAATATTTATTAGTTTTTATTAATTAATTTGATAGTACGAATAAAAATTGTCATATTTTTTTTCAGAAAGATTGCATTGTAGTGCCCGACAGTGGAACCGTTTGGGTTCAAGTAGTCGACAGTTTAACTGTTCGTAAATGGAATCGCGTGAATGAAATAAAAGATCCAAAGACTGGAAAGTTACTAATGAAGCCTCCTAATTCAGTAAATGAATGTGCTGGTTCTTCAGCAGTACATGATATTCAGTTGAGTCAATTACCAAGAGAATCTTTCATACCATTATTAGCACCTCAGCCAATTTTTAAATTTGATTGGTCAGGAAAAATTCCTTTGATATTCAATGAAATAAATACTTTGCAATGTAATGCTATTGCATCCGGTACTGCACACGCTGTATTTATGTGGTGGGATTTAAATATGGACGAAGATAAAGAAATTTTATTGAGTTGTGCCCCAGTATGGGAACATCCTGACACTAAATTAGATATTTATAAAGGATTATCTCTAGAGGAAATGACTGACAAACTTCCATGGCGGGATCACTGGATGCAAGCTATTTATTATCTTCCAGAAGAAATTTCAATAAAAATAAACGAACAAATAACTCTCGTTGGTTATCATGACGGCTATTCATTTTGGTTTAATTTACCTAAATCAAATTATTCTAAATTAAAATTTACCAAAAGTCCTGTCTGTGATTGTTCATTACATATCGCTTACTCCAGAACCCGGCTAGGTCAACTAAATGACAGCGAAAGAAATAACAAATATATAAATGCGTTAAAAAAACACATTACTTCGGACACCACGTGTCTTTGTATATCAGATGGTTCATTAATTGGAATCGCTGCTGCTAATCTTGGCGCTAAAAAAGTTATTTTATTTGAACCAAATTATTTATCACGGAGATCTATTGAATGTTTTATAGATGCTAATGATTTAAATAATAAAATTAAAATAATTGAATCAATTGAACAATTTGCTTGTAATGATAACGATGATAAATCGAATTATTTAATTATCGGCGAACCTTATTATGCTAATTCTATTTTCCCATGGGATAATTTAAGATTCTGGTATTTAGCGTCGACTTACGCTAATGGAATTAAGTCTGTACCCATGTCAGCGTGTATTCGTGGAGTTATTGTTGAATTTAAAGATCTACATCACATTCGTGCTCCACTTGGAGTTTGTGAAGGATTTGATTTGACAATATTTGATAAGCTGATTGTAGTAAGTCATTATCTTATTTATTTTTTTTTTCAGTCTTTTTTTGTTAGATTTGTAATTATTATATTTTTATTACAGTCGTCTAGTGAAATAAGTGATCATCCAGTTGAGGTTCATCCACTATGGGAATATACTGGACGTGCACTATCAGCACCGTTTGATATTGCGTCTTTTAGCTTTGACCAAAACTTTGATAGTGAAAGTAGAAAAGAATTCTCTGGACAAGTGCCTATACTTGAGTAAGTATATATGTATATGATAAATATATTAAGGAGAGAAACTGGTCTGAGATAAAAAAAAAACATATTTTGGTGATTTTTTTTTTCAGAGTACTTTTTTTATTAAAGGTCTTAAACTTTGTGACATTATCAAGCATCATTCCAAGAATATTCTGCGAAATTTTCATTAAAAAATATTTAAGAATAAGCCAGTGATAGTGGGGAGAGACGAGTTACCTCAAAAAAAGTCTCCATGCCGTAGGCAGGATAACTCATGACTGCTTCATCTGAAATCAAAAAACCAAAAAGATTTCTTTAGTACATAAGTTTATCTTTGATCTGAACGGATTATTTTTTTTTTTTTTTCAATAAGTACGTATTTTTTAATTAAACAAAAGGAGCAGTTTTTAGCAAAAATCAGAGTTTTTCGATTGCACCTTTACCAAAAATTAAAAAATGAATATTTTGTTTATTCCTTCGTTTAAATCCACGATAAGCTTATGTATTAAAGAAACTTTTTTGGTTTTTTGATTTCGTATAAGGTGGTCATGAGTTATCCTACCTACGCCATGGAGACTTTTTTATAAGTTGACTCGGCTCTCCCCATTACCACTGTCTTATTTTTAAATATTTTTTTATGAAAGTTTAGCAGAATATTCTTGGAATGTTGCTTAATATTGTCTGAAATTTTAAAAATGGTAGTAAAGAAGGTACTCTGAAAAAAAAAAAAAAAATCACAAAAGTATCATTTTTATTTTGTCTCTCAGACCAGCTTCCCTCCCTTAAGGCTATTTTTAGACGCTGCTTAATAAACTTTTTCCTGTTCAATGAAATTATGCTATTTAAGTTTCGACTTTAAAATTATACATTTTTAATTATAATTCCAAAATTAAAATTTTATTGACTAAATTTTAGATATGAATTGTAATTTTTTTTTTATATTATCAATATTCTATCAATTTTAATTAATTTTATCCTTTTTTCAACTAGTGCTTTAATTAATTTTTTGTCAACATTTTGACATCATAATTAAATTATTAATGCAAAATGGAAAAATTGTCTTAAAATTGACCGTCAAAAAATTGATGACCAATCATAAACAAATTTATTAAAATTCTTTGGTATAAAATCGATTAAAAATTTTAAAAATTTTAATTGACTTTGATGTATTTTTCAAAATTTGACTTAAAAAAATTAAATCAGGATAATTTCGCATCATAAGATTAAAATATTTTCAAGTCGTTATAAGTTAATTACTCTTGGAATTCATATTTTTATTGTATACTTTTTTAGAGAAGGATCATGCAATGGAATAGCTTTGTGGGTAGATTGGTACCTAGATTCTGAACTGATGGTATCAACAGGACCATCAAAGCCAATAATTGCTGGTAAAAAAATAACTTGGGACATGAATAACCGGCAAGGTGTTCATCTCTTAAGAAAAATCCAAAGTGTCACGAAACAACATTCAGTTACATGGTTTTTCAAGTATCATAATCAAGATTACCAATATTTTGACTTTAGATCCTGCATTAAATTGCAATGACTGTTGAACATTGACTAATTAAATAAAAAAATTGTTTTATTATATACACATTATAATAAAATATATTATACATATTAATAAAATTTTATAAAAATTAAATTAATTATATACTTTTGTAATTATCAATTTATAAGTTTTATATTTTAATAAATTATCTAAGTATTTAATTATGTAATTCATTTGAATTTATTTTTAATTGTCTAGCCAGTCGTTTACCTACTAATTTAGGATACGTTTTTTGTTTGATTAAAAACTCTTTACTCTGGTGTGTCACTGCTCCATTCTCCAACTGAAATCTTAAAAAAAAAATTATTTATTAAGAAATTTGAAATGTGCCCATGGAATTAATAATATAAAATTAAATTTATTAATTTTACATAAATATCGATGTACTAATTAGCAAATTGTCTAACTCCATTTCAGAAAATCCTCCATTTATGCGAAAAAAAAGTAA
This sequence comes from Microplitis demolitor, assembly GCF_026212275.2. NCBI lineage: Eukaryota > Metazoa > Arthropoda > Insecta > Hymenoptera > Braconidae > Microplitis > Microplitis demolitor. The sequence goes on along the minus strand of NC_068549.1, from coordinate 17,250,906 downwards.
TTTAAAAATTTATTTTTCATCTAAAAATTAATTCCATATCTAGTATATGTATATTATTTTGGTCTAGGTTACTCGAATAAAATTTTTTCTGACTATTAGTATCGGAAAATTGCACAGAATCACTTAATAAAAGATATTAAGTTGGACAATTTGCTAATTAGAACGTCGATATAATTTGAAAAATGAAAACATTATTTTTAATGAAGATACAATTAAATGGGATTATTTGAAAATGTATGCTCTATGGGATCAATTTAGATATTAAGCTGGTTTGGAATACAAAGAATTTTAAAAATACAGTACTCAATTTTTTTTAATAACCTCAATTAGTTTTTGATAATTGTGAGTTTATTTAAGCCTTGCTATGAGCTTTTTCGTATTTAAAAATTAATTATACATGAAAAAAAAAAATTTCTATAAAACTGATTGGTTTTCAAAAAACTATAAGCGATAAAACTATAAGCGATAAAACAAAACAATTATTTAAATGAAACAAAATAAATTCGATTGTGATTTTATATAACTTTTATGACAATTATATTTTATGTTTATGACTGATTTGACAGATGAGAAAATTTATTGCACTTGACTTAAAAATTTTTTAGATTTTCGAGAATAATGTCATGGATAATTGCCATGGAAATTTAACAAAATTTATTACTTTTACATAAATAATTATTTTTTACGTAATAAAAAAAATATATATTTTAATGTTTAGTGAAAACACAAGATGACTATTTAAGAATCTATTTTCCGTTAAATTACTGAAGATTTTGAAACGGAATTTAATTCAAAAAATACAGTACTCTTTTTTTAAAAACTTTATTAGTTTTTCATAATTGTGAGTTTATTTAAGTCTACGAATTGAGAAAACATAACTCTTTTTAAAGACGTTTTACTGAGTTCGCTAGGTGACTCATTCGACATTTTGAGAATTTCTTAAAGACTTCTTTAAGATGTTGATGAGACGTCCAAATCATAAATAGGAATTCATTCAGAACTCATCAAGATGTCATTTTGCTACCTGGGCATTTAAATTACACAAATTTTTTTTGTTTTGTTGCGCGAAAAACGTTCCGATCTTCAGGTACATGAAATCACAATATGCATAGATATAATATTTCGTTGTATTCTCCTTGACTTGCTCAAGATTTGCTCCAAAGTTGATCAATATTGCCACTAGGGTTAAAGTAAAATATCTAACTGTATAAATAAATTAAACATACTTGCAAAGATAATGCAGTGGACCAAGCATTGCATCTTTGTACCACAGTTGGTTTTCTAGAATAGCCAGTGAAAACGCACCGCTTTCAAGTGTAGATAAGCATCCTTCAGTTGGTTGTGTCCTTATAACATAACTACTCGCCGTACTTTGTACTAATTTACAAGCTCTAAGTTGTGACAAATATGGAGTAGAATGATAAATAGCCTAAAATATATGAAACTTTTATATAAAATAATTTAAAATTATAATAACTAGTGCTGATAAAATAATAATACTTTAGCTTGAGGCCAAGTGCCATCCAGTAGAACAAGATTGTAAGGTCTTTGTCCATTGACACCGACTTTAGGAAGCTCATTTATGTCAACAGCATCAGCCGATGGATAAAGCAGTATTGTATCTTTGTCCTTGAAAATTTCCATAAGATCTTCATGTTTTGATGAAAATTTTTTACCACGAAATACAAGGCATTTATTTTGTTCCAAAGACAATGAAAGCATCGGAGCAGTACGAAGACACCGTTTAACCTCTGCAGGATGTTGGAGAATAATTAGTCGTGATTGAGGACACAAACGAGTTTTAGGTAATCCTGGACACCAACAAACAGTAATTGGTCTTCTGTAAATTAATATTATTGTTTAAACAAATTTATTTACTTTTAATTATAATTATTTATATATTACCTGCATTGTGAACATTGATCTCGCATTTCAGGTGGATCTGCTGGTATTTCGGCTAATTCTTTCCAAATATCATTACTTTCTTCAGTCATTATATTTTTAAATAAAATACTTGTACTAGCACGTGTCAATTATTATTTTATTGTGTCAATTATTTTAAATAATTTCAAATTTACTTATTTTGCTTGCGTCACACGTGTTCGCTGCAGTTCACTGATTTAAACGTCAGTGGTTCTCATTTTGTTTGCTCAGTACCCGAACCCAAACTTAAAAATTTTTTAACTTTATTATGTATGACATAATTTCAATATCGAAATTCATCAATATTTTTATATTGAAAAAGTCATAAAATGGATAGTGGGAGTATAAGAAATACGTGCTAAGATGGTGGTGGGACTTTTTGGTTGGAATAACAATACAGGTGAACTTTACTGTGTCAAATAGTCACTGTTTCGCAAAAAGCTCGCATAAATTAAATTTAAAAACTCAGAGCATTAGTTGATTGTGTACTTATTAATGATTTTTGGAAACTTTAAAGTCTGATAAATGTGATGGTCAATTTTGGTATTAAATATAATTGTTTATAATTAAAGAAAAATTCAGCAAAAAAGTTTCCCTGGTTCAGAAAAATAGTTTGATCCATGCTAAGTGTATGTTTATATATCACCTTATTCAAATTGTTTTAAATCATTTCAAATTGTTTTGAATCATTTAAAATCATTTTTCTTAAATCATTTAAAATCATTTTTCTAATTCTTTGTGTGGAAGATGTCATTAATTCTTGGGATGAACCCTATTGAATATTAACAACCAACTCTTTACCATTTAAAAGATGTCACTAAAAATAGATAAATTTTCTGAGATTTTTTCTTAAAATTTATTGTCCACATCCCTAATTAAGAAAAATAATTTAATCCATGCTAAGTGTATGTCTATATATTACTCGATTCGAATTGTTTTGAATTATTTCAAATTGTTTTGAATCGTTTTAAATAATTTTTCTTAATCAGGGATGTCTTTCTGTCTTTTTTTTTTCACATTTAAATTTATACACGCAGCCCTGTTTAGAAAATCTCATAGAATCCAATAGATTCTCATAAATTCTCATGAAGATTTTATAAGATAGAATAAGTTCTATGAGAATTGCTATAGTTAAGTATAGGGCCTTATATACAGCTATAAGAATCTATCGGATTTTTTAGGCAGGGAGAGAATTTTTGAGTAAAAATTACACATGAAGTTTGGTACTGTAAGGACATCTAGCCACCTGTACGAAAAAAGTATATATCTGTATATATCCAGCCAAATCTGAATATATGTCACACATATATTCAATTTTACCCGGATACTTTTTTCGTACGGACAGTAACTACATTTTTTTACTATGTCGTTAGTAGAAATTGCACGTAATTTATAGTCGTCCCTATCAAAAAGTCGTCGCCCGCTATCATAACTTATTAACACGTATTTCCTATACTCCCACTATCCATTTTAGGATAACGTTTTCGTTGGGAATACTATACATGCTACCGAGTACGATATTTTACAATGTGCATGAGAAAAATTTAGATACTTATCTCATGTTCTCACAATATCATACTTTTTTGGTAATTTTTACTAAAAATTTTTCTTGTTACCAATTACGATCGAATCCTATTGAGATCGATAGAAAATCGATAATTTTTTTAGATCTATCAGATCTACACCTACACTATTTATTAAGAGCACACCATTTGCATAGCTATAGTTTGCCGCTGGCCAGCCCTTAGCTTGCCGGCACTTAAGCCAATGGCAGTTTTTAAAAAAATGTCGTTATCATTCTTTAAACACTTTCTCTACTTCATTAATCTTTTGAGGGCCGCGGAGGGGGGGGGCTATGTAAGGCCATAGATAAGCCGATTTGGGTCTTTTTGTTCGTGACCTCTGTGCGGATAGCATCTCTCTAATCACACAGTACCTGAGCGAGCATAAAAGATAACCTTGAGACGGCGATATAAAATATTTCGCACCGCGGCATAAAATATACAACCATAACCTCAATTAGCAATTATTGAATTAAATATTCGCCATACACGTTGACCATTTTCCGGAAACGGATAATTATTATTTTATTTTTAATTAAGTATTTATTTTAATCATGGATTCTATTAACCCAGAAAAAATTGATAAATGCATAAACGATGCAATGCCTAATATAATACATGCATTATGGAATACTATGTTGAAAAATAATATTTTAAACCAGGATGATGTTAATATACTGACATCTGAGGTGAAATATTTTTAAAAATTAAAAACTAACTTTTTTTTTTTTTAAATATAGTAGACATATTTAGTAACATTAATTTTTATCAGGATCAAGAGGAAAATTTAGAAAAAAAGCGGGAAATAATGATGAAAATAGGCCAAGTTGGGGAACATGTCAGCGAAAATTTTTGTGACCGTTTTTCGAACACTGACGACAATAAATTTTATCGAATGATTGAAAAAGCCCAACTGGTTTGTAAGACCGATGATGATAATAGGTAAGTCAAAAAAAACATCTTATGAGTATGCAAACAATTGCTAATCAATGGCCGATGGAAATAAGGAAAGTTTTGATGGAAAAATGCAAATTTGAAAAGATTAGTTTCTATAATGAAACATACTAAGATTTAAAAGACGAAGTGTTTAAATCAGTTATGAGTCACACGACGTTTATTGAGAGGAAAATAATTTGAATTTATGAACGAAAATGAATCTGAGAAGAGGTCCAAGAATTATTTTTAAATAAATTGGATTAATTTGAATTTCATTGAAGCGCATTAAATAATTTATAAATTATAAGTAATGAGTAATGAGTTGAAACGGAATACACACGAAAAGTATATTAAGTAAATCTTGCTGAGTAAGAATTGATATGGAAAATTTATGAAGATTTATAATATATATATATATATATATATATTGATAATTAAAAGGCTGATAGCCAGAGACTACTCATTACTATAACTATAAATATTTAAAAGGCAACGAAATACTTGAAAATAGATTTTATGAATTATTTATAATATATATAATTGTGTCCTACTGAATAGTAAAGAGAATTGAGATTCGACGAATTAAACAATGAATTGATAATTTTTTTTTTAATATTATAAACCATCAAAAGGCTAAGTATTTTTTTTTTTTTTTTTTTTTTTTTTTTTTTACAATAATGATTTCATCTTATTGTTATTGTTAATATATGGGTTTGTTGATTTACATACATAGTTATTTTTTTTCACAGGGATGATGAGTTAGAAAATCCTCTATGGAATGCTCAGGAGCTTTTGAATGTTAAAGTCGAAAAAATAGCGAAGGGAAACATTATACCGGAGCATATACTCAGAAGCAATCCAAGAGGCTTAGTATTGTTGATAACAATGATTGACTATAACGATCCAAAGCGCAATCGAACATCTGCTAAATGTGATAATAAAAAATTATTTAAATTATTTCAACAATTTGGTTTTCGAGTTATTGAAAAAACTAATATCACTGTTAATGTAAGTAATATGTGTGTATGAAAGGGTATATGGATGTGTATAAGGGTGTGTGTGTGTGTCTGTGTGTCTGGTTAGAAATTCCGATTGAGAGTAATAGAAACTTGATTATTTTCCGATTGAAAAGAATCAGATTCAATTAGTGAATTATTGAGTTTCTATAGTTCTCAATAAAATACAATCGAAATTTTTAACCAGAGATGTATATATGACTGATTGTTTAATTAATAAATCAAACAAATTTATATTACAGAAGTTGAATAAATTTTTAAAAAAATATTCAAAATATTCATTACTTAATAAAGTAGATTCATTATTTGTCGTAATATCAGCACACGGTGGATCTAGTAATGATGAAAATAATAATAGTGTGATTGAGTTTACCGATGGTCTAATACCATGCAGTGAAATAATTAATTATTTTTCGGTCGAAAATTGTCCTACTATGGCTGGGAAACCAAAATTATTTTTTTTTCAAACATGCAGGTAAATAAAAAAATTATTTATGTAATATCATTTTTTTTTTCGTTTGTTAATTTGGTGTTATATTTTTCAAATTCTCAATTAAACGAAGAGCTCGAGAACACAATCAAAATATCGATAATCCTTTAAAGGATTTAGATATTAACAAACTAGATAATAAATATATGAAAGTTAATGACAAAGGAGAACGTAATTTTTCTGATATTTTTGTTGTGCACTCAACTTTGCCGAACCATATATCGTATCGTAATAAAAAATATGGTTCGTATTTTATCCAAATACTCTGCGATGTTTTTCAAAATTATGCTTGCCGTTATTCAGTACAGGATTTACTGCTACTAGTAAGTTTTAACATTTTAATATTTTATGGGAGTAGTATATATATATTAAAGTGTTTTTGCAATAATCCGTTCGAAAATAGTTCTTTTTGGTTTTTTGATTATAGCTTCTTTGATAATGGTCTAAATCGAAACTTTTTTTTTTTAATTTTTTTACAATAAACTACATCTATTTCACAATTTTTAAGCCCAACCTGATCGTGGGGCCTTCATATAGCTATTAATTTTTTGCGATTTTTGAAAATTTGAAAAAATTTGTTTACTCTATTAATCATTATAAATGCCAATTTTTGTCACTATTTATTTTTTTTTTCTAATTCTTTTAAGTAGTTTTTTAAAATTGTTTATGATTTGAAAATGTTTTTTTTTTTTTTTTTAGATTGATGCTGAGATGGCAAAGTTACGGTTCGGTGAATACACTAATTCTCAGACGATTACTGTCAAGACTATCGGAGTAAATAAACAATTATATTTAAATCCTGTGGTTAACAATAAGCTAGATTGAGCTTTAGAATGATGCAATAAAAATTTTGTAACAAACAATGTTGCATATACAAAATTGACTATAACTAATACCACGTTGACGTGGTGGCCATGGAATTGTGCCTTATTGAAAATAACTCTGTCGCAGGTTCTAATTTTCCTGCGTTGACTGACTACAAATTATATTTATTAAATATTTATAAATAAATTATATAATTTATTCTAATTTTTTTTTTGTACGTTTGTAAGAAAAAACTAAATAAAATATTGAAAAAAACTGACGAATATTTTTTTCTATTCTACTTAATGATAAGCAATTAGTAAGATTAAATTTAATTAGTTTATTACATTAGGAACGAGAATAAAAATTTTTTTTGTGGTAACTTTATTTATATTTTGCAGTTTGAAGTGAAACTCCGATTTTAATACTGTTACTAGTAATTAGCAATTTTATTGCGTACAACAGATTAATTTTTTTGAAATTTAAAAATAAAATTTCGTGTATAAATGTATATTGTGATGAATTACTATTTTTTAGAGCTTCTTTAATATTTAAAATTATCTACCATCACAATGCGAAAATTATTTTACAATTAATGTTCAGTTAGAAGTTATCGCTATCCAATTCCGAAACTTAGTAAATGTCAAATGTTTAAAAGTTAATTTTTGTTTTGTATGTAAGGTAACTAGACCAATAAATGGATGAAAAATATTTTGATAAATTTTACTAAAAATATTTTGTTCTTTTAACAAGTACTAAATTTCTGAAATCAATTTTCGATTAATTCTGACAAAAAAGCTTTTCAAAATTCATAGAAATTTTTGTCTTTATTTACTACTATTTCTTATGATTTTGTTAAAGTTATTTATTTACGCTTTCAGCAATTTACAAATTTTCGATTCATTTGCATTCTCCAGTGCAAATAAACAAAAAGAAACTACAATAAAATAACAGATGATCTTTAGGAATAAATTACCAAGCAAATAACAAACTATTTGATATGCTAATTATTCCTAATTTTTGAATTCAGCTTTCACTCTAGTTTCCATTTCCACTTGAATTGACTTTTTGAATGAATTAAAAGATCCACCAAAGAAATTTACAGTTTTTGAGTTTACATTGAGTAGTCCAAATATTCTGTTCCTGGGCCCGTTTTGTATAAATGACTTATTGAAGTATGGTACTTGTAAAAGTCTATTTACCCTCAGATTCTTATTCAGAATGTTGAACTTGATATCTAACAAAATTTTATATGAATTTTCATGTATAAGTGTGAGATAACATTGCAATATTTATCAATATTTTTTTATATTATTTCTTCAGAAAACCACGAGAAAAAAATGAATTATCTATTTATTAGTCGACGCCCTACTCTATAAAATTTTTTACCTATTATCTCATTTTTTTTATTATTGTTTTTTATAGAATAATCAATTTTCTATTTTAACCTATGATGTTTTTTTTTATTTGATAAAATTAAAACAAAGTAAGAATTAGCTGTTACTGTAATTTGAAATTGCACAGCCAAATTTGAATCACACACGATATATTTTTTTGATACGGGTAATTGTTTTAATTTTTATAATTATGATGCTGCAAATAACGGTCAATTTAAAAATATATTTATTTTCAATAAACAAAATAAATACTAACAGGCGAAAATTTAAAAAATGCATGTGCGGAATTTTGAAAAGTTTTATTGTGTAAATTTTTTAATAATTTTTCTGATGACAATTATCTTGGTAATCAAAAACAACAAAATTATTAGATGTCAGGGTTTTTGATTATCTTATTGAAAAATTGTCTTACCACGAGAAAAATTACGAAATCAAATTTGTTTGAAACTAAGGGGGATAGGCAATGTGATGGATGAAAAGAAATTTTTTTTTCTTGTTTTAATTTAAAGTTTATACCTTCGAAAATATATGTATAAAAATTAAAGCCAAAATTCTGAAAATTAATTAAGTTACAGTTATTTTATTGAGTGAACCTGTCTATTTTTCCTGCGTTGCCCGCGTCACTACTGTTTTCAGGGTTAATAAAAAAATTAAGAAGTCAAGTACATGACTGGAGAGAAGGAACCATCATATGGACTAGGATTCGATAGTTATATGTACCAAAATTTTAGAAGATGTATAATTTTAAAGTAAGAAAAATGGAATAAAAACTTTAAACGCGTTTTTCTCAAAACTACTTTTTTCAAACTCGTTGCATCGATAACTCAAACAATTATGAACCGATTTTAAACTTGCTTTTTTTATTTCATTCGTCTTTGCAATAGCCAAGGTTAAGTATAGCCGATTTTTTTTTTATTTTGATTTTCACTTTCTATAAGACTGCTTGAATAAAAAACAGGAAAAAAAATGAAAAAAAATTTTCAATCAGTCGCCATTTTGTGAAAAATCAAAATAAAAAATCGACTAAATACAACGATAATTACATTCATACAATTTATAAATTAATTTTTTTTTTTTTTTTTTTTTTTCAGATAACCCCTTTTCGAGAAATCGGTGCAACCGTAGAGGGGTAATTTTTTTTTTTAGGCTCTGCAGCAACGCTAATAATTCTGTTATAATTTAATATTTTTCAATAAAAATTTATAAAAACTATATTGAATATACACTTAATAAAATAAAAAACTGTGATCCCCGTATTTTTTAACTGTCCAGGGTTTCGGTAAAAAAAAAAATCTCTAAAATCACTTATTTTTTTAGCCGTCACAGTGACTATCCCTTTGAAGGCACTTATAAATTAACATTTTTTTGTTTACAAAAAAAAATCGAATCATTTGAGTGATAAGTAAATAGTCTATTAAAAATTCATAATATAAACTTGTTGTTCATTAGAATATATACTTTTCAAATAATATTTCATAATCGATTTTAAAAATACATTTGATCTAAAAACTTTTTAAGTTATTGCTCAATAAAATAAAATCATTAAATACAAAAAATTAACAAAATTCACATTGTAATTTTCTTTATGAATTCTTCAAATGATATTTTAATGTATTATATTTTTTTTACTATTTAAAATTTTCTAAACCTTTTTACTGGATCTAAAGTTATAAAAAAAAAAAAAATGATTTAATTTTATTTGTTATCGATGATTATAAATTTAATTCAAATATATTGATAAACAAAATTAAAGATTATATTTTTACAAAATCAAATTATTTATTAATATGTTTTAAATTAATATACATACGTATATACACAATTTAAAAATATTATACATATTAAATTGTGTATACATAACAACTAATATAACGCAAGTTAAAATATTATACAATGAAATATACAAATTTATTATTTTTTTTTATTTATTTATTTTTTTTTTTATATTAATGTCTATATATAAAGATTAAATATTTGTATTTTTTTTTTTACATAAATTTATTAATTTTAAATATACAATACAAAAGAAAGGAAGTTAAATATATCATTTACCATTCAAGTAAAAATTTATCATCGTACGCATCATTAATTAATTACTATTTTGATTTATTGAATATGCATTTGTGAATACTATTTATTGAAATGAATTATTTTTTTTAAATATTAACAAATTTTTTTTAATTTATTGTTCATATTTTTTTAATTTATATTTATGATGACGCACAATATAATATTTATAAAGATTTTATTAAATGATAATTTTTTGTGTGCTAATTACTCCTTTTTTAATTAACTCAATAATTTATATATCAAGGCATTTATTCAAATAGCCATGATTATTATTTTTTTATGTCTTTTAACGTATTAAATTTTTTCAAAAAAGAACTACACAAATAAACTGTATAATCCCGTGAAAAAAAAATTCGTTACAAAAATGTTCCAAAAACTTTCTTGGCAGTGAACTTTCAAAATTGAGACAATTCTGAACTTTGAGTTGAATATTTTTGGAACTAAAATAATTACAAGTGTGGAAAATTTTCAAGTAGAATCCACTTTTTGTGCAGTTTTTTTTTAATTTTTTAAGCAAAGTTGATTTGATTTTACCATTTCGAGAGTTCATAATAAGTTCGGAATTAGTTCTAATCACTTATTAATTATCGAATCAAATTATTTTTGCTCAAAAAATAAAAAACAAATGCGCAGGAAAAGCCTACACCAGTTGCAAATTGTTCATTTTATAATTTTTTCAAAATTCCAAAAATGTTAAACTTAAAGTTCGTCTCAATTTTGAAAGTTCACTGTCATGAACGTTTTTGGAATAAATTTTTTTTACACAGGATAAAAAAAAATCATTACTATTATTCCGACGAAGAGAAACGAGCTGCTTGGACGGTTCGACTAGTTTTTTTTTTTTTTTTTTTTTTTTTTTTCTGTGGAACTGACCGATAATTCGTTTCGTAGATCATTTTCCTCCATCGTTTAGTATATATTTATAATACATATATATTTTTTTCTTTATTATATAATACCCGACGATAATATATGTCTACACGCGTCATTTCAACGCAAATTAATTTATATTTTAAAATTTAACTATGGAAAAAATTAATATTTATGCATTTTTTAAATTTTAAACATTTAAATATTTAATAAGGCTTCTTCGATGTGTTAATTTTTTTCACATACGAAAAAAAAATTGATAGTTTTAATTATTATAAATATTTTTTAATAATTAATTCGTTGAGTTTTATAAATAAACTTGGCCAGTACTGCGTGCAATATTTAACACGCACAATAATCTCTTATTTTTAATTAATAAAATATAAATATCAAATAATTAAATTTAAAATATATATTCTAGTGTCATGTACTTAGTTTTTTTTAGCATAATTTATAACGAGCATTTACGTCATACATTAAAACGAACAGTACTCGGTATATATATATATATATATAACCCTGAAGCAAAATAAATCAGTTATTAACTGAAATTGCTTGTAAACCTCATTATTTTATATGTTTATTGTATGAGCTTGACTGTTTTGCTCTACTTACATTATATTATAATAATAATTATTTTTATTATTACATGAGGATGCAAGCCTAATTATTTAATATAACGAAACAATCGATATTATATTTTCATATGGCCAAACAAATACTTGATTTCTTAATTAACTAAACATATATATATGCTTTAATAAATAAACTATCACATAAACTTACGTTTACACGACGTAAAATCCCACATTATTTTTTTTAAATCTATACAACTATTACTGTACGTTTTTTTTCTTCCGATAAAAAATAATATTCATACACAAGCGAAGATATACAGAAGACATTTCAGACTTTTACAAAATAAATATTTATATATATTTATGTGTATATATATAATGTATGTATATATACTAAGCAACACTATTTGCGAAAAAAAAATAAACGCATATTATAGACAACAAACAAATTCCAAACAATTATTATATACATCTAAGAAAGTTTGATTAGAAAAATTATTATTATTTATTTTTATGATTGTAATCATAAATCACCTGATCTTGGATATTCGTGTGACCGGAAATTGTACTTTACTATACATTATTTAATGTTTATACTCTTGGAGTATTATAATTTTATAATTTATTTTAACTCTTGGAGTGAAGATTTGTTTTTTGCGCTTTTTTCTTTCGCGCGGCCAACATATCATAAAATGGATTATGTGATATACTTTGTCTTACACATTTTATCCATTCGTCTTTTTCTTCATCTGTTGCAGCAGACATTCTATACACAGTATGCTTACCTAAATAATTATAAAAAATTTTAATTAACCAACAATAGAAACTAAATAACTGTGTAGTATTCGTATCTACACTGTCAAATTTTTTTTAGATTTTAACGGATAATTGTCATGGAAATTTATTAATTCTATGTGAATATCAATTTGTTCACGTAATTAAAAAAAATTAAAGCATAATATTTAATGAAAATACAGTGTGACTATCAAATAGAATATTGCGTGACAAGGGAAGAAACAAGACGATTTCAGACGAGGGCTGACCTGACCCGAAATCTAAATTGTGTTTTATCCCGTGCCACTAACTATACTTTTAAATTTATCTGCATTGATACTGGGAATTTTAATGTCTGGAGTCGGTCGAAACAGGCTAATTTCTGACCAATAGCGCGGCAAAAAAAAAAAATGCTGTATTTCAAATATACAAATTTATAGTATATTGTGTAACAAGGGATGAAACAAAGAGATTTCAAACCTGAGTGAAGTTGGCCGACATCACCCAGATGAAAAGTAATTTAAGAACGGTTTTCAGATAATTTTGTCCAAGCTTGTCTCTGAAATAAAAGCTCTAAACGCAAAATAAAGCCACATACCCGATGCTTTACTCTATGAACTAGCGAAGTGCACTTCGATTTTTTGATAACTTCCATTTGTTGACGAGAAAAGCTTGGACAAAGTTTCCATTTACTGTACAAGTGCAACAAAGATACTACCGTTTATCCAGTTGAGTGCGAATAGAGAAACAAATGAAAACGCGTCTTAACAGAGAGAAACCAAAAACTCTTCATTCATTTCAAAACTTTTTTTGTTGTAGCTCATATTATTTTTGTAATTTTCCAAACATAACTGTCAGTATGAATGGTTATTAAAAATAGATAAATATTTAGAAGTCTACAGTAAATAAATTCAATTCTGACAAGGAAGTAATCAAGTCCAAAAATAATCTAGTGGGTAGAAACTGATAAGTTTTATTTTCAAAGAAGAAATTGATTAAATTCTACCAGCTAAATCGCATTAGTCTAAAATCGGCTTGAAACTGCCAGTTTCAATTCAAGTAATAAAAAAAAATTTACAACATAATCTCTCATGAAGACACAAGGTGACTATTTAAAAATATATTTTCTATGTAATTAATCATGATATTAAGTTGGATTTAAATTCAAAAAATACTACGAACTTTTCTTTTTAAATCTTAATCTGACCGTTTTTGGTCACTTCAGGACCGATTTTGAACACTTGAAAAATTAAAATAAAATAATTCATAAAAAACGTAATGACATAATTTTTTAAATTTCTTCAAAAATACCTTTATCCTACTATTAAAATGGAAATTTAATTTTACACGTTTTCATTAATTAAAATAAAGTATTAAATGTCCGAAACTGGAGCAGTGGCCACAAATGATATTCCTGCCATATAACTTGTAAATTTCGAGTATTGTATAAATAAGTTAATTCATACTCTATATTTTTGACTCGATTTGAATTTGTTGATAACTTCAAGTAATTTCCTTTAAATTTCTGGGAAAACGTTAACAGAGTAAAAAAAAAGTCAATAAATACCTTCTACAACTTTTCCTTCACTGTCCGTTTTACACGCTTTAATAAACTCGGACCCTGCAGCATAAAGTTCAAAGCAATGAGGTTTATGCCTATCTTGAACTTCTCTAACTTGAATATTTTCCAATGGAATAATCCCACGCGGTTCTTTATCAGTAGTATACTCAAAGTAATAAAGACAATTGTCGTTGAGAATGAACCATCTTCTCTTCCAACTCTTGTAGCGTCCGCCTGCAACAATTTTATCGTGTTAAATAAAAACTATAAATTAAGAACACGCTTATTGGGGCAGACTATTTACCTGCTGTCTCCATCAAGCCAGCAGAGGGACAGGGTAAAAATCGATAGTTTTATTATTTACATAATTTCTTTATTATATTTAATGCTCGATAAGTTTACGAGGGCAAATAAAAAAAACTTATTTAAAGATTCTATAAATACTTGCCATCGTAAATTTAGAATGTTTAGACTACTGTCTCCCCTTTTTTTAAATTTTTACTTTGTTAAAATATCTAGACATTTATATAAATTGTTTTCTTTTTTTATTGTCTTAGAGACATAAGTCTTTATATTTTATTTAAATTCTCAACATTACCTTGTTTCCAAAGCCAGCCTTCTTTATCAGGATTGAAAAACGTGTGCATTAAATCATTTCCATCGTCTTCGGGTATTTTAAATGGCTCCGTTTTTATACTTTCGTACAAACTCTAAAAAAAATTATAATCCATTTTATTTATATATATATTTTTTTTATTTATGTCGAGTATCAAGAATTTCACGTTAATCCTTAGGATTAGTCTCAACACATCGTTATGGTTTATTTTTATTCCCAAGTAATAAAACATAAAAATTCATAACTTTTTTTTTTGTAAATTAATTTAAAGTAAACAAAAAAAACTTCACTTAAGGGGGACTACTAGTGTGACCGTCTAAAAAAAAGATGATGTTTGGAAATTTTTTTGAAGAAAATTACTGTATGGAAAGTTTTAATGATATATTTGTGGATATATAATGAATGCAAGATAAAATTTTTGGATCAAAAAATTCAAAATTCAGCAAGTTATCCACAATCTCTCAATGCTAAAAAAAAGTTCCCCTACTGCAGTGATAGCGACCTGTCCAGTCCATGAAATCAAAAAAACTAAAAATTTTATTAAACTAGAAGGTATTTTCCGGACCATGACCCCAGAATAAGAAAAAAATTCTAATTTAACAAAATGGCGAAATTTAAAAAAAACAATTCAAATTTTGCGCGAAAATTTGATATTTGGCCTGCCAAAATTACATTTTTGATTCGATCGAAAAACTGGAGGTTCATGGTACGTAAAAAAATATATAAAAGAAACTACAATTCAAATCAAATCGATCGGATGATTCGTCTTCGAGTTATAGACGCAGCAATTTTAAAAAAATGCATTTTCGAAAACCGATAAGCGGCTGCTCTTCAGATGGCTGTAACTCAAAAAAACCATTCGAGATATGCATTAGAAATTGTAATGTGTTATTTTTGAAGGTTTAGACTATCGCAATACGGACAAAAAAAAATTGATTTTTCAAAATTTCACACTAGTGGTCCCCTTAACATTTGATTTAAAAATAAAATACTTATTTAAATAAATACGTACAACAAGTAATTCACGTGGTAAGTCTCCCCCATTGTTGATTCCCCGATTCATCGTTATAAATTGTTCGACACTAGGTTTGTCTTTGACACTTGGATTATGCAAAGAAGTATTGAGCATAATAATAGCGAAACTCAATACATAACATGTATCAGTATTTGTAAAAATATTTGGATTAAGTTGACAGTATCTCTGAGCAAAACACTCCATCATACGATCTATTTTTTGTGCCTCACCGGGTAATCTGAATGACCACAAAAATTGTCGGAGTGCTTGGACAAGTATGAGATCCGTAAAATCGTGTAGTTCAACAAACGCACGTAATACACGTTCATTAAAATCATGTCTTTCTCCTAAATAATCACCGATAGCTGTTTTATTTAATCCCTCGCCTTTGTAAAGAAATTGGGCGACGTCTTCAGGCGTAGGTGCTAATAAATTATGCTCAATCAGGTACTCGATACCCTTCTTTGGGTCCATATTAAACTTTTTACGTCCAATTGATGTCTGTTTTGTTTTATTTGACGGCTTATTTGATTCGTCAACAGTGAATCCACCTCCATCCATAGCTTCCATCTCGGCGACAACTTCTCCAAGTTCATCTTTCAATTGCTGTAATTATTAATATCTGTTAACATTATATTTATATAAATATATTAATAAATATTTATAATAAAATATTAATTACTAAACTAATTACGTGATATCATTATTAATAGACAGCAATAATTTAAACAAAAATACGATAATTAACCACAGAATGTCCTTTTGTCTCATCAAACAAATAAATGTCTGACAGCTATAATCAGTAAAACGATACTAAAGCGATGAGTAAACGTTTCTCTATCAATTAGCTACGGAAGTGCTGTTATCTTTACTCATATCACGTTTTACTATCGCGTATATGAGACAAATTGAGGATTTATGTTTTTTATTTTATTTTTCACTTAATTAATTTTTAATTACGATCTCATGCCATTAATTTTAATAAATTTTATCAAAAGTATTTTTAAATTAAATTAAATAAAAAAAAAAATAATATATTAATACCTGAATTTCAAGTAGTAGTTCAGTCTTTTTTCGACGAATGTCAATGAGAATTTTTTGTTGCTCTGGTGTTAATTCTGTGTTATGACAAAGAACAAATGAATAAAAAATTTATAAATATTAATAAAGTTATCCATGAATTACTTAAAAAAAAAAAAAAAAAAGAATTAATAGAGATGAGTAAGAATTATGAGTATACATAAATGAGTACATTACGATTTGTTATTGAGATTTAAAATATTATTGACAGGTAAACTATTTAACTGATGAATGATGATGAACATCTGCTAATACTTGAAGTTTATATAAAACAATTTGAAATTTATTATATTATTTATAGTCGTAAATGCACTGTCGTAGTACCGTAAGATTTTTTCCATTGTTATATTACAGGAAGTTATGTAATTATCCGACAAATATGGTAAACCCGTTTATTCTTTTAACTATTTAAAAAAACTTGTATTTAAATTTACCAGTTTAAAATATAAAATTACACATTCCGTCTAGTGTAACAGACCAAGAATTTCGGCGGCGAGTTTAAATATTTTCTATATGAATTAAAAAAATATATATAAATTACAGTATAACTAATATAAAAAAAACAAAGCTAATCGATAATTAAAACAACAATAAATATTTTTAAAAATCGATTGCTCATCATCATCATCATCATAATGACAATTAGCACATTATCTATTTAAATTATACTCCTAATATGAATCAACTGTATATGTAATGATTATTTGTGTTATGACACATCATACAAGCTGAAATAAATAACAAGAAAATAATTAGTTTTTTAATCGCAATAAATTTTGGTGAAATGCCAACTAACGTAGAGTATATTTGTTTACTGCATGACGTGAATAAAAAAATATTAAGTAAAACTAAAACACTACACGGTAAATGTAAATGTAAATTAGGAATGATTATGTCAGTGCTAGGCAGTTACGGAGTTGAGTGGTATGACTAAATATTGAGGATGTATTGTTGTAAAAAAAAAATTCACCTGTCGTGCTGAATTGATCAACTTGTTGAGACCCAGAATTGACTGCCGAACTAGTCAGAGTATCCAAGTCCTGCCACATTTCTGTTATTTTATATTATTTAACATTACATGCGGACAATACACCACCGAGACACCTCTTTAATCTAGCGTCGCCATTTTCGTTGTGTGTATACACCTCATCAAATATACTACAATTTTGTATTCTGTGTGGTTGTGCTGTGTGTAAGACATGCAATAAACCACTTTTTAAATATTATTGTGCCATCTTTCGGCTGGTGATGGATATACTTTGATTCTTGATGTGTTTTTTACGGCTCTGTTGGTAGAACAGATTCTCAGATTAAAAATACTCATTGAAAATTATTTCAGTTCTTTTCAATCCATATGGAAATTTTGAAAAATATTAAATGGAATTGAAATTTCGATCATTTGAATACTTTCTAATTCTTATAATGGAATTCAAAAGTATTGAAACGAATTCAATCTTTTATCATTTCAATAGCTTCCAATATGGTACTATTTTAGTATTGAGGAAGATTTAGAAAAATTAAAGATCTCAATTTATTTCAATTCTACACGTGATCTGAAATGTGAAACTATTTTACTACTGAAAAAGATTTAGAAACATTCGGAAATGTGAATTAATTTTAAGTTATTTCAATTCAAGTTATAACTCGAAATATGGAACTATTTTTGTATTGAGAAAGGTTCAGAAAAATTGAAAATTCTCAATTTCTTTCAATTTTTTTTTAATCCTACACTCGATCCAAAATATAGAACTATTTTGGTATTGAGAAAGATTCAGAAAGATTGGAAAATGTCAATTCATTTTATTTATCTCAATTCAAGTCATAATTGAAAATATGGAACTATTTTGGTATTGAAGGAAATTCAAAACGATTAAAAACTATCAATTCATTAAAATTTTTTTCAATCCCACACGTGATCCGAAATTTTAAATTGTTTTGTTATTGACGAGGATTCAGAAATATTAAAAATATCAATTGATTCGAATCTTTTTCAACTCTTTGGAAGTTTAGAAATTTTTACATTATTTTTAAATTCAATATAATTGAAAAGTATTAATTTCATGTCTAAATGAAAATCTTGTGGTATAAGAAATATTCAAAAGTATTCAATTCTCATCTTTTTCAATCCTCTTCAATGAGTATTTTTAATCAGGGTTGACATCTTCAGCGTTAAAAAGCGCTGACTATTTTAAACTTTAAAATGTGTCAAAACGACGAACTTTTAATTTCCTTCTATGAAAATTGTATATTTTCAAAAAAAAGGAAAGTTATTGGTTTTGGGTCGGATTTTCGAAAATCGAGTTTTTATCAGATTTCGACGTTTTGAGATCCTAGAATGCCATTCTATATCTGGGTGGACGTCCGGTCGAATGTGTGTGTAAACTTTTTTGTCCGACGATATCTTGGGAATAAATTTATCGAGTTAAACGTGACTTGTGGCAATCGAAAAAGCTCACCGAGACTTAGAACTGATTAAATTTTGGAGTCGATCGACTGAATAGAAAGTGTCAATTTTGACGAATCCTTTTTTACTGGATATGATACCGTTTTCTCGTTCTCTGAGTTCGAAAACAGCGGGAAGTTTTGGGGTTGGCCCACAGGCTTAACCGTTTTTCAAATTCATAAAAGTGTACTAATTTCGACTCTTTTGTAAACTTTTTTCGACTCTCCATTGAAAATGATAAATTTATCATTTGGTTTTTTTTTAGTGCAAAGTAAGGCCAGAAAAAGTTGATTTTGAAATTTTTTAACCTTTTTTTTTACCATGTTTTAATGGTATTAAGTCGATCATTTTTTTTCTTTGAATTTTCAAACACTTAAAAATCGTTTAATAAAAGTTCATCGTTATGTCAAGTTTTAAAGTGTAGAAGTTTAGTATTTCAACAAGAATTATACTAATAATGGAAAATTAAATTTAACAAAAGGATCAATTTAAGATATTATTGTAAATAAGCTTAATTAATTTTTTAATAAAAGTGAATTCTCACTCATTGAATAAAATCAACGTCTTTTCTTTTTCGTAACCGCATTCCCAATTGCGATTGTTGGCACTTAATTTTTATGAACGCTCGTTTATTGTATCTTCGATACGACTTTGGAGAGATTTACCAGTTGATATTTTAAATTCTTGTAGATTAGAAATTTTCAAAAATAAAATCTCTGATTTTCTGTTAAATTTTTAGCTAGAAAGTAATCAGTAAATAGCAAATTTTGATGTTTGATTTGATATTGAGTTTCTATTAGTTCATATAAAAATGTGATAATATGTATATTATTTTCTGACTGTTGCTATTCAGTATAAATTTAAAAATAAGTAAATAAAAAATATGATAGACAACAAATTATATAAAATATTGTAACGAATATGAAACTGATTTTTTAAAATTAGATATAGGTTTCAAAAATCAAATTTTTTCATAATTTGGTGGGAATAAATTACATTTTTAAAAATAAAAATAAAAGCATATAAATGCAATAAAATACAAAATTTCAAATTGAATATTTACAGTAGTTTAAAATTAATGTCTAGAATAAGTCAGGACATTTTCATGAAATTAGTGAAAATGAAATAAATTTGAATCATTGAATAATTTTTTAACAATTGATTTTTAAAATTCATAATTGTAAATAAAGCGGTTTTAAATTTATATGTTCAGCGAAAATATTTTATAAACAATTACTTTTAACAATAAAATTAAAAATCATTCAAATACGAATATTATTAGATTTTTTAATAACATTATTGTTAATATAAAATATGCAACACGTAATCATTTTATCAAAATTCCTATTGTGAGATGATTTAAAAAATTATGATAAACTCACATGGTCAAAATTTTAAATTATATATATTATAAAAATAGTCAATAATTATTTATCATTGTTGCCTTTTTTTACAGATTTAACACAAATAGAAGTAAAAATATCACGAAAATCAATATTTACACTTCCTTATATCAAGTTATTTAAACTATGAACACAATTACTAATTTAATCTGTGAAATAGGAAGTGCTTAAAAAAATGTTTTTTTTTTTTTACCGGTATATACTACAACTAGAATATATAACGTTATTTATAACTCAAAAGTATACATGTCTGTTTTTGTTACATTCAAACAGGTTTTTTATTCAGTACTTGTACACATTTATATATAATAAGTAATAAACATTCAGAAGGTCATATTAAAATCTTAAATTTCTTTCTGTGGTATAGTTTTTTTTTTTTTTTTTTTTCAATAATTTCAATAATTAACTAGATCTGTACGCTTGCAAACCGGATTATTGTAAATGTATCTTCAATATCAATCTAAATGGTTTATATAAAAGTTTTATCTCGTAATTTTATAGTGACTGTTTATTTTAATCGCAAAGAAGTTGTTTTTTAATTTTTATTACAGCTAATTTATTGCCAACACAGAATGCGAACATGAATTGATTCATTTATGATTATGCAAAAATAAGTTTTAATTGAAATAAAATTATACTTTCCACTTGACTTGACACAACTATCAATTATATCAAAAATCGTCACCCATTGTAATTCATAACAAACTAATTATAATCACGGAAGAGGTGTCATAATGATAACCGGATATGATATAAATATTAAATATGAATTACTATTTTTATACTCCGAACTTTAAGGTAATTGAAATTATATAAAATAAATAATTTATTTACAATATAAAAAAATATAAACTCGAGACATTCAAAACAAACTTTATTTTATCTATATTGAATTATGTTAAATACCTGACTAATTCAGTCAATAAAATAGATTATCACGAATTAACCTTCAACCTCTTGGGTATGTATTGTTATAAAGTCGACCTCCTTCTTAAAAAAAACACTAGATTCTCATAGATGCATATATAAGGCCTATACTTCATATATCATTTCCTCATAGAATTCATGCATTCTTAAAAAACCTCTATGGGAATTTATGAGATTTTATTGGTTACTGTAAGATTTTTGAAACAGAGCCATTATCATTTTTTTGTTAATATATGATTATCATGATATATTCAATATGAACAGTATAATAACTTCCTCGTTTAAACTATTCTTTTATACATTTCTATTTGTAAGTACACAAAGTACACGGTAAAAAATTGGGAGGAATTTGAAGTGATTACGGATTTTATGTAAATCCGAATTCACTCTGTCATCACTCGGAGTTCCGGAGTTTTGGAAAAAAACACTCCATATTCGAAACAAATAGTGAGTTTGTTTTTTCAGCAGAGTGATTTCGAAGTGATCTGAATTTTATTTAAATCCACATTCACTCCGATTCGAACTTTTAATATTAAAATAAACTCCATTTTGGTGTGAATTTTACTCTGAGATCAAACAAATAAACAGTCATACACTCTAGATTCAATACGGGTTTACTCCGCAATTTTTTTGCAGTACACCCGGGTCAAAAAATTTGATATGTTTTAAATAAAATACAAATTTTAAGTTGTTTCTATTCAATTGGACTTTTTCTTTGTATTCAATTAACATGGAAAATTTAATCAAGTTTTGCCCATACTATTCCTTTTTTAGACTATTTTCAGACTTGTCTTCAATAATTTTTAGTCTAGTTTTGATCGTCTATAGATTAAAATGAGACTTTTTTCTCAAAATATTTTGCCTTTTTTTGTTTTTATTCAGACCAAAATTAGACTATTCCTGTCTATGATTTATTTTTTGGTCTGTTTTCAATTGTCTTTCGATAAAAAACAACTTAAAATTTTCGTACCAATTTAAAAACAGATCAACTAGTTCAAATACAGACCAATTAATCCTAATATAGTCTAGTTATACTAAAATCCAATCAAATTTTTTGACCCGGGCACAAAGCTGAAAAATTTGTGTTAAATTTAACACAAATCACATGTCCTAAACAATCCACTCAATTTTTTGTGTTAATTTAACACATTATACTTGTGTCAAACAATAATACAGGTTTAAAACTTGTTGAGATCAAATAACGCATTCAACTTTAGTTAAATTTACACTTGATGATATCAAATAATTGACACAAAGTATTTAATCATTGAATTTTATACACAAGAACACAAAATTTTCAACTGTGTAATCAAAAAAATATTTTTTTTTTATTTCGAAATTTAAAATTTTACCCTCCGTTACTTGGATATTTTTTTATGTCAAATTACTTGCACTTTATCAGTCTTTGATTAAGTCATGTCCTTCATTGTATTATATTTATAAAAAATATAATGTAACGAAATATCTAATCTGTTTAAAAAACAGTTGATTTATATTTTTTTTTATGACTAACTGCATACACCTATAAAATTAAAAAAATATATTTTATGATTATAGTACTTAAATTGTTGTATTTATATAATAATACTTATTAGAAAAAATATACCTTGTAATTAAAAATTACAATTTATGTAAATACTTCCGTATATACGTTTGTATATTAAAAAAAATAAATAGTAGTATATGTGCGCTTGCAAAGTACTCTAAGTTTATTATCACACACTCGTCA
This sequence comes from Microplitis demolitor, assembly GCF_026212275.2. NCBI lineage: Eukaryota > Metazoa > Arthropoda > Insecta > Hymenoptera > Braconidae > Microplitis > Microplitis demolitor. The sequence continues at coordinate 17,227,712 of NC_068549.1, read as the reverse complement.
AAATCTCGCTCACTGCCAAAGTGTCATAATTATAATCAGTACATAAAACTATGGCTAGAATGATACACACTTATCAAGAACAAAACAGAATCACTGATATTAAAAAAAATATGTGATTAGTTGGATATTTGAAATGATTATTTCAAGTTCACAAATTTATTTATTTTTATATTTTATAAAAATCCTTATATTAAAATGTACTTGCATTTAAATATCAAATAAAAAACCTAATTTAAACTATTAAAAGTATGTCAGATATTATAATTTATTGTAGCAGTGATCGCGAACAATTGGTTAGTAATAATTCGTAATTATTAATAATAATAACAATAACAATAATTGGTAAATAAAATTTTTCAATAAATATAGACTACATATGATTACTCAAGTAAGGTACCAATTATTGACATGAAATATAATTTCAATGGAATTCATAGACGTCACGAAATTCATTCGTCCAATTTTTTAAATTATAAACTAAAAATAAATTGTCCAGGATTTTTAGTATTATTATTTTTAAATTTTTCATAAAAACCATTGAAGATATTTAGTTTTCGTGTTGCAGTGAAAAAAAGAAATATATGTCCCAAATAAATCAATTTATTGGTGGCCTTTTTTTTTAATATTTCTTAATGACAAATAAATGTATTTGGTACAACTAAATATGACAGTTGATTCAAATAATTTTATACTTTGATTGAAATATATCATTTATTTGTGGTAAGCAAATGATATACTTGTGGTAAAAATATTAAATTTGTGACGAATAACGGAAAATTTGGTGATATTACATATACTTGAAGCACATGGCCCAACTAACATTTATTTGTAGCAATTCGATCATTTCTTTACCTCAAATAAATCTTTTTTTTCAGTGCACTTTAATGACAAGCTTAAAAATTTTATATCCTAAGCTATTTTAAAAATTGTAAAGGCTCGACATAAAAAATATTTATCATTTGATAAGGTCGGGAAACCGACGAAATGTATAAAATTTAAAAATAAACAACAATAACTGTATTATCCGGAGCATATACTGTGAATCACTTATTGGTTTAATTATCAAGGATGTGAGACAGCGTAATTTTAATATTTATAACTTATAACTTTTAAATTTTAATGAAATTTTGAATACTAGTAAACAGGTAAATAATATAGTGTCAATAATTGACATCTTGGTACCTCGTCAATAATTAAGTCTGCTTTTATTATAATTTATTAAATAAATATCAAATTATTTTGTACATTGATTCATAATGAATAAATTGTAATTGTTTACTATAAATATATTTAAAATCTACACCTAAACCGTTTGACAATAGAATTTACCACGTGTTGCCTTGTGTCATATAGTGACGGTTTTGTTTATTGATTTTTCACGAATATCCTACTCCACCCAAGAAACACAACGATGTCGAGGCCTGGTTGTTAGTCGAATAAATGCGAGGCCGCTGAATAGACATATAACGCAAGAAGAGAATGTACTTATATACTTGTTATTACGTAGTATATAAAATAGACTATTTATTTAAATTATTAACTCTCATGACTTAAGTCATCTTTCATTTTTAATTAATCGATAAAAAAAAATTTTGGAGTCACTAAAACAAGTAGTTACTGCTTACGGCTTTAAAAGTATGTGGGGATTTTCATAAAATTTATAATTGATCAACACATGCGTACTATTGACAGTAGGATTTGGTATTAAATGTTTATACAAAAGCTGTCATGTAAAAGGATGAATAAGACCGCACACTTTAGTGTTATATTTAGATAAAATAGTCAATATGTAGAAGTGACTATTAGATATTAGATTTATTTCTAAATTTTAAAAGGTGATTATTTATATGTTATCAATAAAATGAGTGAAGCTAAAAATATTAGTGATGACGATGGTGAGGATACTGTGAGAAAATAAATTTTAAAAGGTATTATCGATATGATAATTGGAATATATATTGATATTTTTATAAATTCAATAAAAAAGGTAATTAAAATGAGGAAAAAAATAATAATTAGTAGTGGATGTGGTATTTTATTATTTATATTTGTACTAAGCTGTAATAATGAATTAATTGCGAGATTTAATCCACCAATTGAAGATATTTCGTGTTATAGTGAACCATCAAATTTTAATTCGATTGAAACTTTTGACATGAAAGGTATTTATTTTTATCTTAATTTTAAAAAAAAATTTATTTCAATATATGTTTGCTCTTATGAAAAAAATGTTAGTGGGAAAAATATATGGTATAATATATTTTTACAACAAAAGTATATGAAAAAATATGTAATACCTTATGTTTTCCCATATAGGTATTTTGGCTGTTTTAAATATAATCATATATTTTCACACTTACTCATGCTTTTTTTTATATATATTACTTTGTACATTATAAATTATATATAAACTATGTATTTTTTAATGTATAGTTCACAACACATTACATTGATATATATTTTTTAGAATATAATCATTTTTATATGATATAAGTATATGCCTCAATTCGTTTTATTATTTTTTATATTTTTAGATCCAATAAAGCATTTTTAATAATTCTTAGAGTAATTTTTTTTGCAAGTATGTGTAAGGGCTTTCATATATATTTTTTTATATATGACAAAAAATATATTTCATATATATTAGAAAAATGCATATAATAAAAAAAAATCATGAAAAATTATACATTCGCTATAGACGTGGAATACTATATCAGTACATCATACATATTTCAACAAGTATAGGGGAGGCCTGAGCGAAACGGGTAGGGAGGCAAGACGAGGTACCCTTGAAATTTTATAAAAAAAAGATTTTTTTTCTGACTTTTGTAAATATAATTGAGCATTATTTTGAATTTTTTTCGTTAAACTTTTTCAAAAATTGAGTGTCAGTCAAAAAATGTTAATAACTTGTTTTATGATAAAAGCTGATAAATTTTTTTTCTTTCTTTGCATTCAATAATTATGAAAAATATAATTTTTCTTCATCTAAATTACTTACAAAAAAATTTAATTTAATCAAATTCATTTAAAACTTCAAAATTTTTGTTTTTTCAATGGCAACTGAAAATTTTTTCTATTTACTTTGGTTATCATTGCAATAAAAAAAAAAGATTTAGCGTATTTGAGTCCTCGAAAACTTAGCATTTTCTTAAGTACCCCGTTTTGTCCAGCCTTCTCCTAATTTGAAATTTAACATTCATGTGTACTAACATATATTTACCCATATATCTTTAGATATATGATAGAAAAATATCAAGTTCAATATGTAAAAAATCATATACAGAAATGATAGACTTTTTGGCGCCAAAAACTTTTACTCGTCCCAAGAAAATTTTTACTTACTTCAATAAATTTTTCGCATGATAAATTGAAAGCAAAAATTTTCTTGGGGCGTTAAAGAATTTAAGGACAAGTAAAAATTTATCAAGGCGAAAAGAAATTTCTCACGTCGAGAAATTTTTTTCCGGAAGAAATCTTTTTTTTCTGGGTATATTTAAAAATATACTTAAATAGGCCACATATATTTTTACCATACATGATTTTTTCATACGGGTGAATAATCATTGTATAGTTTTTATTAATTTTTATTAATAATTAGTAATGAATAAATTTATTTATGTTGATTAGTAGATGGAGACAGGCTGCTTCGTGGTAAAAATATATTTTTTCACGAGACATCATGCTTCGATGACGGAATAGTTTTAAATGCACGTCAATCTTGCGCTGTTGAATCAGCCGCGAAAATGAATCCTGGAACAAATATTTATTTACTGGTTTTAAGTAACATGAACTTTTCTAATGCTACTAAGAATATTATCAAACATTTAATGAGCTATAAAAATATTCACATCAGAAGGATATTTATGGAAAAATATGTTAAAAATACTCCTATTGAAGAGTGGTGGGCAAGTAATGTCCTTAAATCTAGTCGATGGCCACGAAGTCATATGTCTGATATACTCAGGTACCTGACGCTTTGGAAATTTCCGGGGATTTATCTTGACCTCGATGTTGTTGTTAAATCGTGAGTAATTTATTTATTTAAATTATATTCATTTTTATAATTAAATTTATTTTTATATGACGTGAGCCCGTGATATTTTATAGAGAAGCTAGAATAATAACTGGATCAATTTCTCTTAGTTAAGACCACAGCTGTTTGATAAACTGTTAATTAACCAAGTTAACTTGAGTCATAGAAAAAGAAGAAGTGATTGATCATAAATTTCAACCATTTTTCTTTCCACAATTACTGCGATGACAAGACTGAATATCTATTGCAATAATAATATCCATGAGTCATAATAATAATCGCGAGCTAAAATAAATTCATACAATAAACGAATACTTAATAAATTGATACAAAACTCATACATACAGTCCAACTTATTATTACACTGAGCGGCAAATAGTTTTTTAACTTTGAGTATGAATATTTTTGAGACTATTAAGAGCTAAAAGTTCAAATAAGAAATACAAAAATCTATGAATCAACATTTAATAAATTTAAATACGAAAATATATTGAAATTAGATCGGTTAAAATGCCTGTAAGTTCTTAAATTTTACAATTATTATTGTCCAAAATTGTCTCTCAAACAAAAACTTTAAACACTAAATTAAAAATGAAATTCAATACATTACTTTATGAGTGCATTTCAAAATACGCTGCGAACAGCTGTAGCGCATAATATGCTACAGCTGCTCCAAATTTCTTACGGGGCAATTCAGAATGAATCCTATAATCTAGTAGTAACCTACGTTTGGATTTTTAAATAGCGGCAACCGGGGTGCTACGGTCCCCCTTTTGCTACAGAAAATTTTTTTTTTCTTTTCTAAACTAAAATGAATTTAAAAAGTTTATAGATTAAAGCTCTTTTAGGCCAATAGATTATATTGTGGTTAAAATCAAAAAATAAAAATTACAATACAACTGGTTATATCAGCTACATAAAATTTTTTAAAAATAAATTTGAAGTCCATGAGATTATAAAGGTACGGAAATAATATATTTGTGTTTAAAATCTTTTTTTTCATTAAAAAAAAAAAAAAAAAAAAATTGAGTTTTGGTAAAACTTTAATGGATTTGCTTAAGAAAGGGCCAAATTAGGTTGACCTATAGATTAAACGTCGTAAAAAATAATTACCGACTTAAGGGGGCCGTCGTGCCCCGGTCTCCCCTAAATTCATTGATAAAGTTTCCATTAACTGTACAAGCGTGATAAGGATAGTACAGGTCATCAACTTGAGTTGATAGAAAAAAAAGACCTGACCTTTCTCAAGTGTATATTTTTCGATTATTAAGTTATTCATAAGTTTTCGAATTATTCGAACTTGTGATAAATTATAAATTTTTTTTTTTTTAAATTTACGAATAATTGAAATCCCACACGAAAAAATATATGACATATATGCATCAATGCATTGGCTATATGGGACATATATATTATTTATATATTTTTTGTGCGGGATTTTTAAAATATTTATTATTTTTTTAAATATTATTCGAATTCGAAAATTTCTAACTATTCGCATATTTCTAATTATTATTTATATTTTATCACTAATACGAGCACATTAAATTTCAAAAAAAAGGAGATATGATTTTGAGAATGTAATTAATTTATTCAAATAATACTGCATCTTCAAAAATGAGAAGTGAATTTGGAATGATTACAGATTTGATTTAAAGTCGCATTTACTCTGAGTTCCGAAGTTAAAAAAAAATCACTCCTCATATGGGATAAATTGGAAGCTTGTTTTTTAGCGCAGTAAATTTATAGTGATCTGGATTTTGTACAAATCCGCATGCACTTTGATTCGAAGTTTTAATATTAATGTAAACGCCCTTTTGGAGTAAATGTTACTCCGAGTGTATATTAGATAAATAAACAGTTATCCGCTTCGCATTCACTTCGAATTTAATCCACGTTCCCTCCGCAAGTTTTTTACAGGGAGCTAGTTATTTCAATATTTAGAAATTTTTAGTTTCAGGATCTGACAATTTAGTTATTTTATGATTCGATATTTTATCTTTTGGTGATTAAATTTCTGGATACTTTTGTCATAGATATTTCGTCACGTAAACGCAATTTCAATTAAACATATGTTTGCGTAAAATTATTATTTAAACAAAATTAATAATATTACGAAAAAAAAAATACTTCGATTTGACGAGTCTATTTAATTGTTTAAAGAAATTGATATTTCAACATGTGCTCGAGTATAAATCGTTGAGTTTTTACTTAATACATCTATTTTACTGTATAGTAAGCGTTTTGTTGTATTGATTATTAACTTTGCTGTCATTTAAAATCATATATATGTACTGCACTAAAATCAATTTACTATTAATAGAAACAACCGACACTTGATGAACTAATTACCGAGTAGAAATATTTTTTTTTATTTATTAAGTATTATTTATAATAAATTTTATTTTTTATTGACATCGGAAATCAAAGTTAATTATATACTTCAAAGCGATTTCATAATTAATGGAAATAAGTTGTAGTTTTATTCATTATTATAATTATTAAAATAAAAAATATTTTTCTACAGCTCATTAGAAAAACTTACGGATTTTACGGGTGCAGAAAGTTGGGATGACGTTGCTGCAGGTGTAATAGGATTTGGACCATCACATCTTGGTCGACAAATAGCTGATGCATGTTTACGGGATTTAAAAAAAAATTTCCGCGGTGATATTTGGGGTAACAATGGACCTGGTGTTATTACCAGGACGCTTCAAAAAATATGCGCTACAAAATATGTAAGTGTAAAATAAAATTTTTATAAATATATATACTGTTAAAAATTTCCCCTATAAGTTAAAGCAAATTACTTGAAGTTATCATACTCAGAAGTATAAAATATAAATTAACTTATTTATAGACAGAAAAAAAAATATTTCTTGCCGCCAAAACTTTACTTTCCTCAAAAGTTTTTTGCACAATGAATTGAAGACAAAAATTTTTTTAGGACTAGAAAAAATTTTATGCGCCAAGAAATTTATTCAAGAAGTAAGAAAATTTTTATTTTCAATTCATCATGCAAACTATGCTTAGGTAAAAATAAAGAATTTTTTTTTCTGTATATTTTATTTTTACATAAATTTAAATTTCCAAGTCATAAATAACATAAAAATTAAAATCACATTGTATTTTATTTTATTTCATTTCAATAATTGTTTATTATTGTCCATAAGTCAATTAATTTTTTTAATTTTTAATTTCCATGAAAATTATTCTTGAAAATCTGAAAATTTTTTAACAGTGTATATAAATAATTTTTAAGGGCCACTTTTTTATAAATATGCAATTACTTTCAACTGTCATAATTGTATTAAAATTTAATCAATTAACTAAAAAATAATTAAAGCATTAATGAAAAAAAAAACGCCGTAGTTGCAATTTTACCGAGATATAGATTTGGAAAAAAATTACTTACAGTCATTATCAATTAAAATTTTTTAAAATTTAATGAATAAATTTCAGCCCGCAAAATTAAAAAATTCTAATTATAAAATTGACATGAAAGTTTTACTAAAATTTATTTTCAAAATTTCGTTTAACTTCCACGCTTATGACATTAAAAATTTTTAAAAAGTGGGGGACACTATCTGCGAATGGCTTTAACTGTAAATAAGTTATTTACTTTTTATCACAACAAATTTATTTATTTATTTATAAACGGTGAATTATTTATCAGGCACGTGATATGACAAGTAAACGCTGTCACGGATTCACGGTTTATCCACCTTCAGCATTTTATCCAATTCACTATAAGATGTGGAAGCAGTACTTTGAGTCTAAAAATAAAACTCAAGTACTAAAGGTAATTGAAAATGCATATGCAATTCATGTCTGGAATAAACTAAGTCATTCTGAAATAATCAATGTTGGAAGTGATGTACCTTATGCTACTATAGCTAGCCAATATTGTCCTCAAGTTTATAATAATTGTGGTAAAGTATTTTGATATTATTTTTCAAACTGAACCAATTAAATTAATAAATTAAAAAAAAAAAAAACCTTTCTGTGATTATTGAAGAGCCGTTTTTAAAATTGGTAGCGTAATAAAAATTCAATACCATTATCTTGTTAAACATATTCATTTTGTTTTTTTTTTTTTGTTTTACTAGACACTTTATTGTATAACGGCATGACTTGATTATTAATTGTGGTATAAATACTCACACATTTTTTTTTATTTTCTACATATTTTTTTTTTGTATCACTGTATATAATTATATGGCTTTTATAAATGTAATAAATAACAATCGTAACATATATTGTTAAATATTTATAATATAATGTTTATACAAGTTAATAATGTAATAAGTAATATATCAAACAGGAATAAAATCTTTGGATAATTTATCAACAGTCAAAAAATAAATCAAGAAAAAAATGAATAAATAAAAAATAATTATTTAAAAAATTATAAATTATATTAGAATAATAAGTATCAGCATAATTATTATCCATAGAGTTCCATTTCAATGGGACCACTTCCCCATATTTTACGGTTTTTCGTATACGGAATAATACCCATGAGAAAACCAGACACTATTATCCAACCACCAGCCAATAAAAATGAAAGATCCCAAGAATTTGTAATATCAAATATTAATCCGGCTAGTGGAGGTCCTAGAAGATTACCGATTCCTTGACACAGTAAACTAAGTCCGTAGGCAGTAGTAAATCTTTCCAATGGAATTAATTCAACAAGAATGACTGGTGTGAAACTGAAATTGCTGGCAAAAAATAATCCAAATAGTGCTGCACTCACCATAAGGAGAGTGTAATAATGAGTAAATATACTCATAAATATTGTTGCAATACCACATGCAACTAAACATCCTGCATATGTTTTGCTCACATTCATCCAAGGTTGATCACCAGCCCAGCCAAGACCAATCTATTAATTAATTATATATTATTAAATGTTTTATTAACATTTATAATTTGATTAAGTGTGTAAATTGTTAAATTATTACCATTCCTATTGTGTTTGTAATTCCAATAACGCTGAGAAGATTTGCGCCATCAGCTTCGGAATAACCGTTTCTTGTTAAATGTTCCGCAAGATAAAAGTAAGGCACGATGAACCAGGTGAACAGCAATATCGTTGATAAAGACAGTAATAAAAAGTGCAATTCCAGAAACATCGAAAAGTCCATCATACCCTTTAATAGATCTACTAATTCACTATACCACTTCTAAAAAAACATTTTAGTTATTTTATTTATTTAACTGACACTCAAGTGTAAATTCATTTGACTTTATAAAAAATATAATATAATTGTTTGATAAAAGTATGAAAATTAAAGTACAAATGTAATTTTAATTGCTGATAATTTTATGTATTAATCATTTTATATTTTTAGTATTAATTTATGTTAGGGGTGTGCGAATAGTGTTCGAATCAAATAAAATTATACGATTTGATTGAAAATTGAAATCAAATCCTGTTTTCGAATTATTTCAAAATTTTTTAAATACTCGTAATTTTCCGAAAAGTTACAAGTATTTCAAATTACTCATAAATTTTCGTATTATTCAATTGAAATTTGAATATCCGGCGAGAACTTGATACATGCAATTGTTATCGAACTAATGATTAAGTCTGAAAAATTAATAATTAAGAAATTTTTGAAAATTCGAAAATTGACGAATAGTTAAAATTATTTGCGCACTCTTAATTTATATATTTTTTTGTAATGTATGTGGATCATTTAAATATGAAGTAAATCTCAGTACAAATTTAGCAAGTATTAAAAATAAATAATTGTACTGATACTTATTTTTAAATTATGAAATGTATTGAATTATTTTTGTACTTATGATAAAAATAAAACTATAATTTTTTCCAAAATTTGTAATTTTTGTTATTAGATCTTGACCGTATAATAGACTATAAATAAAGTATAAGATAAATAAAACAAACCTCTTCATTTTCTTTAGCAAGAGTTGTCATACTATTTCTATAAATATTAGGACAACTACTTGCTCTTAATCTGTATTTGTGTAAATTAAGTACTGCACCACGATACATCACAGAATTTCTATGTACTCTAATATCCTTGAAGTAATGAGTATTTGTATTGAATTGTCGTCTAAGCCATGGTAATGAATCAGTTCTGACAATATCACAACTTATACCAGGAATATGATGTTTTGAAAAACATTTTGATTTTTCATGCTCTATCGTCTGATTTTAAAATACATTAAATAATAAATTAATTTTTTAGTTTCAACGCAGGTACATTGTCAAAAATTTTGGGAGTGAATGTGGAGCAGATGACTGTTTATTTATTTAATACCCTTAGAGTGAAATTTACTCCGAAGGAGGATTTGCCCAGACAACATTCAAGTCGGAATGACTGCTTTACGTCATTTTTTTGAAGGCGTCCTCAAAAAATCTTATCATGACTTTTTAATAAGACGTCAGTTTTGTGATGTCTAAATGTATTCTTTTTTTGACTTCTTTATGAAATCAAAATTAGGAGCTCTTTAAGACATCATGGTAAATTCATACTGAAGTCTTATTTGTGAAGTCAGAAAAAAGAACTCTTTTTAAAGACGTCTTACTGAGTTCGCTAGGCACCTCATTCGACATCTTGAGAACTTCTTAAAGACTTCTTTAAAATATTAATAAGACGTCCAAATCATAAGTAGAAACTCATTCAGAACTCATCAAGACGTCATTTTGCTATCTGGGTATTTTAATATTTAAACTCCGAATCGGAATGAATGCGGTTTTAAATAAAATTCAAATCACTCCGAAATCACTCCTCTGAAAAGATAAACTCCCTATTATTCACTAGTGACGGAGTAAATTCATATTGATATAAAATCCATAAGGACTCCAAATTCACTCCCGATTTTTTACAATGTATTATGAAAAAGTAATATACTACACACCTAGGGAGGAAAGTAGGATATTCCAATTCGCGTGTATGATTGCCAAACAGACGAATTGGGACGTCCTGCCTTTCTCCGTGGTTTGTACTCTATTATTCACCAGATCTGTATCTGAAAGTTTAAATTTTTGCTTCTGTTAGTGAGAAAAAGCGCGTATGCGCTAATTTTTATCATTCGTTTTCACATAAAAGAAAAGAAGAACTTTTTTTCCTCTAAACAAGGCAGAAATTTAAACTTTGGACTCATGTGTGATGAAAAATTTTTTAAATGTCATAGTATTACAAATATTGTAAATAAAAATAAAGAAATACCTCTTCTAAATCCTTCTTCATTTTCGATGTGTTCATTTTAGTCGGGTCAATAGCGCACTCAAATCCTGGACAAAAATCTTTTACAACACCACAAGTTACCACAGTATTTTTTTCCTTTGCTTGCTTAATCCTGTAATAATTTTAGTAAATATTATAAAAAGATAATAATTAATGAAAATAAAAAAATGCAAAAAATCAGAGCAATTTGATCACCTCATAGACATTGTAACTCCAGCTTTATTAGAACTGTCACCAGTTGGAGATTGATCAACATTTTTATCTGAAATACTTCGACAAAGTACAAGGCTTGGATAATTTTCTAAAATAACATTATAAAGCCGAGAATTTGTCGATAACGATTCAAGTACTTCTAACGGTACCTGTAAAAATTATTAATTATTTTAATTACATAAAAGTATTTCATTAAACGAATTATTTTTGTAAAAATATGTCGTATGAAAAGACCATATATGTTTTAAATATATGTAAAATTATATTTAGAATATCATAAAATATATGTGGCCAATTTAATTATGTTCTTAAATATATATATATAACCATATATTGAATTTATTTTTTTCCATCATATGTCTTAAGATACGAGGGTATGTATATGTTAATATATATGCATATTAAATATCAAATTATACATGTTAAAATATGTATGGTTCTGATGTAGTATTATATATATAGCGAATATATAATTTTTCATGAATTTCTTTATATTATATGTATTTACTATAACGAAAATATATAAATCATTATATGTGCTCATATATTTTTCTAATATATATGAAATATATTTTCTGTCGTATATCATAAAAAAATTTATATAAAAGCCCTATATTTATTTCATAAAATATATTTTTCATGTAAAAAAAAAATATATCAAATATAAAAATATAAGAGTTCATATAGATATGAAAATATATGATTATATATTTAATCGGTGTAAGTACCTAAATGGAAAAATAGAAGGTACTATATATTTTTATGTTGAAAAAATATATGATACTATATATTATTTTTTCATACGTGATTGTATTAAAATAAAACAAAAACTAAACTTTTTCACTCTGTCGTACAAAAGTTGGAAGATTGACAACACTTCTAAACCCGGGATATCCATTTGAATCAGGTGTATCATTACAAGGAGTTCTAGTACTTGTACTTAGGCTTTGTAAATGGCATTCAGGTGTGTTTCCACTTTTCAATAATTTTCTCAATTCCTCGATTCCCGGAAAATCTTCAACACTCATAGCAGAGCATGATCTTCCGCCTTCTGATCTAACAATAGATTTTCTAGGAGATCCAATTGATTGCTGTTTGTTCTGTTCAATAATCCACCATTCAGGATCCCTCATTATAGTACCACAAACGATAAGATTAAAAAATGTACCCGCTAAGAGAAGACAAGTACCTCTCCAGCCATACTCAGAGATAAAATACGTAGTCATTGGGGCATAAAGAAATGTACCTATACCAGTGCCACAAGCACCTAAACCCACAGCAAGGGTACGCTTTTTATCAAACCAATATGCAATACTAACGACTGCCGTAACGTAGCACAGACCTAAACCCATACCCGCGAGTACTCCAAATGTCAAATACATTACCTCAATGGTAGTGCTAAAAGAGCTTAAAATAAAACCAAGGCCTGATATCATGCCACCAAGTATAGTCATATTTCTGCAGCCGTATCTGTCAACCAGAGCAGACATCACAGGACCACAGAGTAACGGGACGGCCATAAACAGTGAACCAATCCAAGCGGTTTTTGATTTTGAAGCTTCAAATTCAACAAGAAACTCGATGTACAGTAAACCAAAACTAAATGATACCCCGTCAGCAATAAGTGAAATTACCAGTGATGCCATTACGACCATCCAACCCCATCCGCCATCCGGTATTTTAGGGCCACTTTCATCATCACATGATTCAACATCCAAATTACTATTACCATTTTTTCTAATATTTTTTTTAAAATCATAAGCTAAATCAACAACTGATGATTCAGCAGATGAATTAACTTGTGCTTTTTCATTGTTTAATTTTTCATCTTGTTTATTTTTAGATTTATCTCCACTGGGTGTCAACCAGCTTTCACTCTCGCATTCGCTATCATTTTTATTTGACGATAATGTATCAACACTCGAACGGTCCATGGTAAGAGCTAAACTTGAATCTCTTCCGATTCCAGAACTTTTTCTTGAACCGGAATCATTGTTATCATTTACATCCTCCTGAGTATATGAAATAGGTGAAGTGGTACTAAAAGTTGGACTATCATTATGCCAACTGACTAAAGGTGCTGGTCCCTTCTTTGGACTATCTTTTTTTAAACACAATCCTCTACTTTTCGATTTTATTTTAGTATAACTATCGTCATCATTTTTTGTGTTGTTATTAGTATTATTATCATTATTATTATTATTAATATTATTATTATATTTAGTATTACTGACTACGCAAGTTTTCATTTCCCTTTCCAAGAGATTATTTGTTATTTTATTCTCAGTTGTAATATAATTATCGTTTAATCTGTCATCTGACATAATTTACAATCTTCTTCTAAATGTAATTATTGCTACTAGAGTGAGTCCAACGACGGGGCCAACCCTTCAGTCCTTGAATATTGCACGGAATAATGTAACGACGATAAATCGGTTTACTGAGCATAAGGACTTCTCGTATGCTCGTTAATCGTCTGACGCTAGTCCACCAACGCCTCAGCATGCACGCTTTTTTTTCTCGTTTCGCCTCCTGTTAATCATTTCATTATTTGTTAATACATTTATTACTTCAATACTATCTTTTGTTATAAATTAAGTTATTATATTAATTACATATATCTATATACATTTGAAAAGGTTTGAACTGAAAGGACATAGGTGACATTTTTTTAAAACTGAACCGTGAAATTTTAAAATTAATATCTCAGTGAAAATTCCTTGTCATCGACTAAATACTTTATAATTATTCAAATAGTTAGATGATAGTTTCACTTTTATATATATTGTTAAATAAATTGTAATTCGTGAAATTGTACACAGAAAAAAAAGAATTTCTCAGAACAAGAAAAATTTTACATTTTGAAATGAAAACAAAAATTTTCTTAGGACTCGAAAAAGTTTCTTAGCTCAAGAAAATTTTGTTTCGTCCCAAGAAAATTTTCGTTTTCAATTCATAATGCAAAAATTTTTTTCGCCGGAAAATCTTTTTTTCTGTATATAATTCTAAGAAAAATCGAATTTTTCTGTACTTTTACCTTTTTCACGGAAAAAATTTCAATTTTTTGTACTACTTTTTCTGAAGAATTCAGAAGAAAATACAGTATTAAATCGAAAGAAAAAATTAATCGCTTTCTCAGTGTATGGTGTCATGGATACAAATTCTTTTTCCAGATAAAAAATTTTTTTCGTCTTCTGTAGTGTCATTTTATTTCTTCTATTGAAAAAAGAAAACTTGAAAAATTACAGTTTCTATAGTGAAAATAGACTTCGGACAAAAAATTGTAAAGCTTGTATTCTATATAGTTTTTAAATGATATTGTATAAATTACAATATAAACTACAACCTTAAAACTTTTTCGTTAAAACATCCTGTTAGTTATAGAAACTATAATTTTTTAAGTCTTCTTTTTTCAATGATTAAACTAATTTTAGTTTTCTTCACTTTTTTTCTAGTTCATTTTTACATTTTAATTATACATGTGTAATATTAGCCTGATTGTGGACCAACAGTACAGTAAAAAAAATTTTTGCACTTACACTATTTTCGCACCCTGTAATTTGAGATATTTATGAACCAAATATTATCATATATTTGTAGAGAATGGAAAAACTTTTAGAAATATTTTATTTTCTTCTTACAAGAAATTATGCTCTTGGAAATTTTTAATCTAATATATATTTTAGTACGAAAACTTAAAAATTTCATTAAAAATAAATTTTTTAATCGAAGAAATCTGAATTCAGCTAGACATATGCCGATTTCTTTCATGAAACAGTGCACAGAAAAAAATAATTTCTTGGTGCAGAAAAATTTTTACTTGTCCTGAGAAATTTTTTGCATTAAACGCTGAAAAAAATGTGATAATACTTCTCATATTAACGAAGTAACTATTCCCATCTTTACACTTTAATGATTCTCATTCTTTTATGTTAACTTTTCCTATCAGAGATGGTACGCATTCTTATCCAAGATAATAATCATTACTATATCAGAAAGCAAAATTTAAAAATTTTTCAGGCATAAGAAATATTATTATCTAGATAGTAACTATTACTATACGAGAAACTAATAGTTAACATAAGAGCATGATAATTATTATCACATACAGATAGTAATCATTCCCTATTGCAAGATGGTGATAGTTGGCACTTTTTTCTCAGCATGTATGAATTGAAAATGAAAATTTTCTTGGGACAAAAAAAAAATTTCTCGGCGCAAGAAATTTTTTAAGTCCTACGAAAATTTTTGTCTTCATTTCATAATGAAAAAATTTTCTCGCACCAAGAAATCCTTTTTTTTTTGAGTCAATAAATTTCGATTCCCTTCTGCCAAGAAAATAATTTTTCAACTTAGATATGAAATTAATAATTTAATAATTTTTATTTTTATTCACTTTTATCCTTTCAGTTTTAATTTTTTCAATCATTTAGTTTACTAATACATATATTCATAACGATAATAAATAAATAACTCAATAATTCACTTACCATTGAGGTAAAGTATATACTTTTAAATTCTAGTGCGAGTACATTGCGTGATTGGGTTTTTTGTGTTAAGGAATGTGCGTGCGACTACTAGCAATCGAGAGTAAAAATAATATATAATAAAAAAAAAATAAATTAAATTAATCTTAATGTTCACAACTCATAACTGTAAATAATACGATAATTAAAAAAAAACAACTTATTATTATTCAATTAAAAATATATTCAATAAAAAATTATAATTCTTAAATCAGAATCGTAAAGTTAAATATTTGATAAATAATATGTAATATGTAATATTAGTAAATACAACAGAGTTTATTTATAAAATGATACAAATAATTATTGACATTCAATTTTTCAACGTTTCATTGTTAGATTTATTATCAGGAAATAATATAATAAAACAATCGTGATATATGTAAAGAAAGTTTAACGATATCCTTGAAAATGGGGAGTGCTAGCCGCCAAGTGCGTCACCATGGCTACCAACTAATCGATTTTCCGAACTTGGAAAGCTTCTGATTTTATTATCATAATCATAATTTGTAAATAATGACTTAAAATTAACAAAAATTTTTGCAATTCATTCATTACTTTTTTTTTCTTTCACTTCCTTTCAAGAAAATTTGAAAAATGAAAAAATTATTCGTCTTTTTTTTCTTTTTTTTGCTGATAGAAAGCAATGGGGATGAAAAAGCCCTTATATATATTATTTGAATTCTAAATATCAAATCTTTACGCTACCCTACACGAGAATAATCCATTAAGGTCAATCGGCGTATGCGTCAGAGAAAACAGAATCGATATTTATTAGGGTACTATTATATTTAATTTAAAAATATATATCTATATTTGGAATATGTAATATTTAATTATACTTCAGATAAGTATGCTGATATGATAACCTTGTAAATAAAAAAAAATGTTAAAGCATTTTTTTTAATTTTAAAATTTAAGACATTTCAATATCTTGATGTTTGCTCTTATCTTTTTTAATGGCTGAGTCAGATGATAATGTACATAAATCATTGCTTTTTATATTTTCCTTATTTTCGATACAATATTTAAAAATAAATACGATTCTGATTTAGTAAAACATAAAACATAAATATGTACATAACAAAATAAAAATAATAAAGGGTTTAAATAATAATCACCTGTTCATGCTGCAAATAGAAGAGTTTTAGTGTGAATATTTCTATTTTTTTGGCTATAATTTATCTCTGTACAACTGAAAGACAAAAATATATTTCTAGGATCGTGCCAGGATTATTTTTTAAATCATATGCATAAAATACTGATAACTAATACTAATAATAAAATAATTAAATTTAATAGTAAATAATTTATGAAACTTACTGCGAAAACGATCAGTGGTTCAGTTGATATTTAAGTACTTAAATGTTTTTATTTAAATATCACAGATATTTTTTTTGTAATTAAATAAAAAATTGCTAAGGTCGTTTAAAAAATTTATATGATAATTATTTTATGATTAAAACTTAATGTTGGAATAATTATTTTTATTGTTTAATATTTGGATAAAATTTTATTTGGCTGTTAATAATAAATAACAAATGTGGGATTCAAATTTGAAATCAAGTAAAATATTGGGTACTTTTAAATAACAACACAAGTTATCAAGAAGCTTGGAGAAGAATAAATTTTAGTTGACTATCTAATGTAAAATACCTTGAAGTCCCGTAGCGCAAGCCTGGTAATATTTGCGCTCTTGCGCACTGTACCATTATAAAGCCGTAAATATTTTCTTTTAAAAATTGACTGATTTATTGTTTATTAAATGATGACATCTTTAATGTAATCTACTTTGATTTCATAATCGAAGTTAATTTATATCCACTTAAAATTTAAAGCCAATTGTCAAAAATTGACAAGAATGAATCTGTATAAAATATTCAATATAAATTAACCTATTTATGTACTTTATTTTTACATCACTTTAATTTTTGAGTGATAAATGTCGTGAAAATGAAAATCACAATGAATTTTCTTTTATTTTATTTTATTTCAATAATTATTTTTTTACTGTCCATAAGTCAATTAGTTTTCAATAATATTTATTTTAACTTGATAAATATTCGAAAAAGCTGAATTTAATTGAAATTTTTTTTATGTATAGTTAAATTTTAAGTAGAAAAAATTTTCCTGTAAAAAAAAATTCGTTCCAAAATGATTTCAAAAAAAGTTGGCATGTAGTACTTTTGCACAGAAAAAAGGATTTTTTGGCGTAAGAATAATTTTGCATTATGAAATTAAAACACAAATTTTCAGACTAGAAATAATTTCTTGACGCAAAAATTTTTTTCTCGCCTCTAAAGATTTTTTCTTTGCTCAAAAAAAATTTTTTTTGCTCTAAGAAAATTTTCAATTTCAAGTTACAATGCAAAAAATTTCTTAGGGCAATTAAAACTTTGCTTGGAGCGAGTAAAAATTTTTTGCGCCAAGAAATTTTTTTTTCTGTGTAAATTTGAGCCAGATGATAACTTCAAGATGAACTTTTTTCAAACTTTTGTGATTCTTAAGTCAAAAAAATAACTTAAATTTTAGTTTTTTGACTTAAATGAATACTAAGTAGGTCAAGTTAGCCAAAAGCGAGTCAAAAATGAACGAAAAATACATTTGATTTTGATTTACTTTTGACCAACTTGACCTACTTAGTATTCATTTGTGAAAAATAGTTAAATTTGATTTTGTTTTTATTTAATGGACTTAAAATTCATTTAAAAAAGGAAATTTGTTATTTTTTGACCCCCAACTTGACGTCAAAAAATTTTGATTAAGATGAGACGTTTTTGAAACATTGTTCAAGACGAATTCTTGCAACATTTTTATCAAAAACTAATTATGGTTTTTTTAAAAAAAAGTTAGTTTTGTATTTAGAAACTTTTTTGAATTTCAATCCAACTCAGTATTTGAATTACTTAGATAGAAAATAAATTTTTAATTAGTCAAATTTTATGTTCATTAAAAATTATACTTCAACTTTTTAAATTGATCAAATCGATATTCATAAAAAATTAGTAAATTTCATTACAATTATCCTTGAAATTCGAAAAAAATCCTTAACAGTAAAAAAAAAAAAATATTAAAATTAAAATTAAAATAATGACCACTTAAGAAAATAAAACAAGCAATTTTTTAATGATTCGTTCTCACGAATAAAACGCTAAATTATTTAAAAGGAAATTATGTCATTCGACATGTAAGATAATTTATTAAATGAAACTCTATTCGTATGAAAATTTTAAATTAATTCTGAGACTAACTCATTTGAAATTAACAGTAACTCATGCAAACTCAATAAGAATGAGTGCGAGGTACACAAGGATAGAAAATCCTATTAAGATAATTAATGAAAATAAATAAACTACCAATGGTTCAATAAATCAACTATTGTAATAGCAGTAATTGTTCTCAAACTTTCCGCGCGGAAAATTAAAACATTATTTCATAAAAAAAAAAAGTTATAAATTCAGGGTAATTTTTAAAAATAATTATTTCGATGTGAAATCAATTTGAATTATTATTAAGATGATCGAAATATTAATCAAGACTTTAATCGCATTAAATTTTGACAATTATTGTAATAATAATTTAAATATTCAGAAAGTGAAATTTTAAATAAAAAAAAAAAAAATCTGGGCGTCGGTTGACCCTGCGGGCCAGCCCCAAAACTTCCCGCTGTTTTCGACCTCAAAGAGCTCGAAAACATTAGTGTAGATATATTTTCGAGCTCTTCGAGCTCGAAAATGCTATCACATGCAATTGTTTTTTTATGATCTTTTCAAGCTCTAACAAGTTACCTGTTATGCTGAAGTTTTAAAATTTATGAATCGAAAATCATCAATGAAGCGGTTTTTAAAATTTAGTTCCTGATTATGTTCAGTAAAATAAGTGTATTGAGGCAGAAATCAATGTCAGGGATCGAAATCAAGATTTAAATAAGTTTTGACTCATGTAAGAAACAATAAAATATGAAATATCCGATAAAAATATTAAAAACTACGTTTTATCGATTTTTTTGTTGATAATATGATTTAAACTAAAAACCAAATTCGATGACATTATATCATCAAAAGAAACCATAAAAAAGATGAGTTGGTATGATATCAGGCACATTTTAGTACGTTATATTATGATTTATCCGGAAAAAATAACATAAAATGTTATTTTTTTAACATTTCAACGTCGATATCTTTTGAACTAATCAATCGATTTTGATAGTTGACGTGGCAATCGGCGCGTTTTATTGAATTCTAGAGCTGATTAAAATTTGAAATCGATCGCGTCAGTCGTTTCGAAAATATTTAGAAAAAACCGTTTTTCACCATTTCTTTCTCCCGCGATAACTCTCGAACGAATTATCCGGTTTTGATTTTTGAGGTGGCAATCGACGCGTTTTATTGAGTACTAGAGCTGATTAGATTTTGAAGTCGATCGTATCAGTCGTTTTTGAGAAATCAATAAAAAACTAAAAAAAAAATTTTCTTTTTTTTGTAATTCGCCAATATTTTCGAGTCTATTCGATCAAATAATCTGAAATTTTCAGGAAAGTTGAAGGCCAACAAGCTCTTTCGATTGCCACCTCAACCATCCAAATCGATTCATTAGTTCAAAAGTTACAAAGAGTTTACATACATACACACACTCGGACATCATTCTGAAAATAGTCAGAATAGCTTCCTAAAACCTCAAAACGTCAAGATCTCTTAGAAATTCGATTTTTGAAAATCGAACTGAAACCAATAACTTCCCGAATTTTTGAAAACTTGCAATTTTCTCAGCGGGAAGTTAAAAATATGTAAATTTCTACGATTACTAATTTTTTAAAATAATTTAAATACTAATGAGTCAATTCCTAAATTTATTTATACTAACCCATGTAAAAAAAGTTCGATCCAAAATTAGTTCCAAAAACATTACTAACAGTGAGTTTTTAAAATCGCGAGAATTTCCAGATAGCAAAATAACATCTTAATGAGTTCTGAATGAGTTCCTATTTATGATTCGGACGTCTCATCAACATTTTAAAGAAGTCTTTGAGAAGTTCTCAAGATGTCAAATGAGTCACCTAGCGAACTTAGTAAGACGTCTTTAAAAAGAGTTCTTTTTTCTGACTTCGCAAACAAGACTTCAGTATGAATTTACCATGACGTCTTAAGGAGCTCCTAATTTTGACTTCATAAAGAAGTTAAAAAAAGAATTGATTTAGAAGTAAAAAAAACTGACGTTTTATTTATGAAGTCTTCAAAAACTCTTTATTAATAGCTCTTAAAAATGACACCTTTAAAAAGTCATGATAAGATTTTTTGAGGAGGCCTTCAAAAAAAAGTCGTAAAGCAGTCATTCCGACTTGAATGCTGTCTGGGTTTTGAACTTTGAGTTGAATATTTTTGCTCAAAAAATAAAAAAAAGCGTAGGAATAGTCTTCACTAATTGAAAATTTTTCACACATCTAATTATTTTCAAATTCCAAAAATTTTCAACTCACTTTCAGAACTGTCTCTATTTTAGAAGTTCGCTGTCATGAAAATTTTTAGAACGAATTTTTTTTTACACGAGTAAACTATTTTCTATAGTAAGATTGCTATAAATAGAATTTTTGAAAAAATATTTTCAAGTTTTAAAAATATATCAGCTTTCTATGGAATTTATATTCCCCGAAAATGAGTTAGAAAACTCTAGTTAAAAAAATTTTGAATTAAGTAAATGAATAAAACTAAAATTTTCGTCTCTTATTTAAAAAAATAAATGCAAATATTCAAAAAAATTGGACCAGGATGTGAATAATTAATTTAGATGTAAAGAATAAAAATAACACACGAATATAAATAAAAAAAAAAGAAAAATTTAATAATCAATTGAGTAAAATTTTAAATTGTTACAGCTTTATTCTATTGTCATAATAACTTTCAGTAAAACGATAGTATATCGAGCAGATTTAATACCTAAATTTTCTATTTATACAATGGAATAATAGGTAAATAAAATATATAGTCTTGACAATATATGTGAAAGGCCACGAAATTTCTTTGGGTGTTTTTTACTACAATATTTAAGTAATAATTATTTAAATTTTCATCATTGTTACATTAGTTCCTTTTTTTATTTATTTTTTTTTTTTTTTTTTTTTTTACTATTTGATATATGTAATAGAAAAAAAAAGTTTAATCCAATTTATCCAATGACTTAAACATCCTATGAAAAAAAATATGTTGACTATTCTAAACTTCAAAACGTGACAACAATAAACTTTTTTTTAGCATTTTTTAAACTTTTAAAAATTCAAAGGAAAAATCAATAATTGATTTTCCTATCAAAAAAATTAATATGGGAATTCAGCATAGATTCTTATGTGGGTTCCCACTTGGCGTTTTCGGATGGATTCCCATATGGTTTCCTATAGGAATATTAATCTATTCTTTTAATCATACACGCGTATCAATAGACGATGCATAGAAATCCAGTTAGAGATACCCCGGATTCTAAAGAAATTGTATACTTACATAGAAACCCAGATTCTTATATGAATTTCCCACTAAGAAATCCATGTATCCAAGTTTCTATGTTAAGTTCCCATATGAGAATCCAGGTACCCATGGATTATTATATAAATCCATACTTTTTTATAGGGGTGTGCGAATACTCGAAACTTCGAATTATTCGAGGCGAATCGAATCGAACAATTCGATTCGAGATTCGCCTCGAATATTCAAGATGTTCGAATAATTCGAAAGGTTCGATTAGTTCGAAAGGTTCAAATAGCTCAAAAGAACTCTTTAAAAACATAGAAATAAACATTTTTTTTAATTTTCTGTCAAGTTATGACCTCTATAATGTTTTTATCATATTTTAGGTCAATGTGTGAGGTAAAATGGACCACTTAAAAAAATTGTAACGAAAAAATTAATTCAACGGAAAATAAAAAAAAAATTTTTTCGTTGCAATTTTTTTGTGGTTCATTTTACCCCACATTTTAGTCGAAAATATGATAAAAACATTGTAGGTCATAACTTAATAAAGCCATAAATACTAAATTTCTTAAATGTAATAATATTATTTACCGAAGATTCGAAAAAATTTCGAACTATTCGAATCTTCCGAACTATTCGAATCCTTCGGATTATTTGAATCTTTCGGACTATTCGATATTCGACTCGAATATCGAATAATCTAACTATTTGACTCGATTCGATTCGAACAAGATTCGCACAGCCCCACTTTTTTACATGGATTCTTATAAATTCCTATGCAATCCCACATGGATTTTTTTGATAAGATTAATACTATTAAAATATGATAAAAAAAATTCAAAACAAGTTTTTTCTAACTGTTTTTTGCACTAAAAAAAAATGATAAAATTTATCATTTTTAATAGGGAGTCGAAAAAAAATTTCCAAAAGTGTCTAAAAATGTTCATTTATAATATTAAGTTTTTTTTTTTTTTAGAAAAAAGGATTTCTTGGCACAAAAAATTTTTACTCGCCTCAAAAAAATTTATACTTGTCCCGAGAAATTTTTTGTATTACGAATTAAAAACAGAAATTTTCTTGAGACAAAAAAAATTTTTGTAGAGCAAGAAATTATTTTTAATCCTACAAAAATTTTTGTGTTCAATTCCTAATGCAAAATATTCCTATTGCCAAAAAACCATTTTTTTCTGTGCAATCTAAAAACCATTTGAAAAAAATGCATCGTCGTATCACGTTTTGAAAATTAGAATCGTCCCCGTTTTTAAAATTTTTCTATACACAGGACATAGAATAATTTTATTTTATAATTCAAATTATTATATCCATTGCATTATTATATTTGCATTAAAAAAAAATCTCATTTCCAGCATGAGATAAAATTATTGTAATCATGCATTAGTCATATAATTATATTTACTTAAATTTAAAGTTAATAAACGACTATATTATTTATTAATAATCGAAATATTATATATTCCATGATGACAATTTTATAATTTTTATAATTTTATTTATTAAAAGTTAAATATTAATGCCATGCCTTTCATGCTAAATGAACTGTTGTTACTTAGTTTTTTTATTAATATTTTATTTATTTATTTATCTGTACTCCATTCTATTATTTGAATAATATTAAAATATTGCTTCTATTTATAATTATAGTATAATATATGAGAGTAAAGATGCCGATAAGGCCGCAATCTGATGTATTTATTAAATGACAATCACGTTAAATGTACTATAAAAAAACTATTATATTACATACATATAATAAACTCGCGATTAATTTTAATTTTATTATGACTAATGACACAATACTTCTGTTGAACCACAGAAACACTGTCGAATACACAGTTATTACATACACTATTGTTTTTTTATGATTTTATCACATTTGTGATATATAAGAAAAAATTAACTATTATTATAATTATTATTATTAATATTGTTATTATTATTTCGAGCTATAATGTTTGTTTTTATTAATTAAATAGAGTATATTTGTTTTAATAATGGTTCTTTATCACTATATATTATTTGTATGACAATATAATAAAATATCTAAAGAAATTAAATTTATTAAACTTATAGAAAAGTTTTAATTGTTATTATTTTATTAAAACAAATCAAGTATTTTATTTTAATTTATGGGATTAATGATCCCATTGATTATTGTTATTATTAATTAATTAATTAATTAATTAATTAATTATTATTATTACGTTTATTTCAGCTACACTTGAGTTGAAATTTTCGTAAATTTTTTTATTCTTAAAATATATAAATATATAATCGACCGAAATTTATATAATTATTACCCGTGTATAAAAAAAAAATTCATAAAATTTTACAAATAAAAAACTTGAAAAAAATTTTCATTCAAAGTTACGAATTGTCTAAAATTTTCAAGTTTTTTATGTGAATTGTAGAAATTTTTTTTTTACACGAGAACGTTATAATTGTAATAATATTCATACTTATATTAATAAAAATAGTTATAATTTTTTAGAGATTTACGTTTTTAAATAATCATTATATATTTGTCGTAGACAATAGAATTGCATACTTTTTTAATACTCACAATACATTAAATCAATTGTGTAATCATGCAATTAATTAATTATAATCATTATTCCAAGAATCAAAGGAAAAAAATTTTGTTTCAAGAGATTTAAATAAATGTTCTTCGAAAGGAAACTTTTCTCAATTCAAAGTAAATATGAATTTTTTATATATTTTTATATTAAAACTCGTCCTTAAAAAAAATATCAACTTCATAATTTTTTAATTTTGTAGACTAATAACAATAAAATGATAAAAAAAAACTTTCCAAATACTTAATAAATTTTTTTAAGCAAAGTCAAGGCGTGTTTGGTTGCTTGCGCTGGGATGTCATTGATTGGTCAATTAAACAGAATAATTTCTGTCAGAAATTAGAAAACATTATACACAAAATTGAGACAGTTCTGAACTTTGGGTTGGACATTTTCGGAATTTTTTTTTTTTTTTTTTTTTTTTTAATAAAAATAATTGAATTTGACAGTTTTTTGTGGATGTAATGAATATTAAAAAGAAAGAAATTAATTGGAAATTATGAAAATTCCCGACTCATATTAGAATTATGAGGTAAAAAAAAAAATAAAAATGATTTGAAAATATTTTTTTAAGATTTTTTTATTTTTATTCGAAATTTTTGGAAGTCAATTTTTTTTTTTCACGTTTCGTATTCGTACAAAAATAGTCAAAAAAAATGAGTGATTGAAACTAACTATAAACTCACAAAATCGTCGATTCAAATCGTTTTTGCTTAAAAAATAAAAAAAAAAACCCGAAGACCGCAAAAAAACTCTACACTAGTTTAAAATTTTTTACACTTCGAATTATTTTAAAATTTCAAAAATGTCAATTTTAAAAGTTCATTGTCAAGAACATTTTCGGAAAAATTTTTTTACACGGATAATGACAATCATTGAGACAAATAATATCTTTGATAATTTAATATTAATAAAGAAAAAAAAATCTCATTAGTCAATAAATTTTCAAAATAAAATAATTAAAAATTTTTAAATTTACAATCAGATTCTTTCGATATTAGCAGCCCTTCTCCGAGCAGCCGAAAACAAGCAACAACACGCTATTAATATTGTACATATATTAAAAATATTAAAACAGTATGCACGTTTATTATTGAATAATAAAACAATTAACTAATACAGTTATTATTGTTCTTATTATCAACTGAATGAATTTAAAATTTTAAACTATTAATAGTATTTTTAAATATATAATTAACTATTAAATGATAAATGATTTTTTGCAATAATAAATATTACTCGACTAAAAAAAATCGTTAATTGATTTTTTACGGTTTAATATATAAGATTGTAAAATATTTGTTATTTTATCTGAGAAAATATTAATTTTATACACTATTTATTTCAGCAAATTCATCTCTTGGTACGTCAGCATTTTTTCTCTTAAAAAATTTCTTATAATATCCCATTAGTGGTACTACCATAAGAAGAACACCGCTCAAACCGATAAAAAATCCGGCAAGATAAAAAGATAAATCATATGTTCCAGTGATGTCATAGAGCCAGCCTATTTAAAAATTATTATAACAAAGTAAATAAAATTTAAATATTTTTAAAAATAATGACGGATAGTTATGAAAGCTTACCGGCTAAAGGTGGGCCCATAAGATTAGCTATCCCTTGAACAAGAAGAAGTAGACCATATGCGTTTGTAAATCGTTCGAGTGTAATAACTTCAACAAGTATGATACTTGTAAGACTATAATTTGCGGCAATAAATATACCAAAGGCTGCTGATACTGAGCACAATGCATAATAATTACTCGTAACCAATGGTATTAAACTTGTAGCAATACCACAGAAAATCATGCAAAGCGCGTAGACAATCGATGCATTCACCCATGCTCTGTCACCAGCCCATCCAAGAAAAATCTGTAAACATTCAATGATTATATAATCTTAATTTTTTATTACTGTAATTATTATTCACAATCCTGAAATTTCGGACAATTAAAGGGGAAGCTGGTCTGAGTTACAAAAAAAAGAGCATATTTTGGTGATTTTTTTTTTCAGAGTAGCTTCTTTATTAAAATTCTAAAAATTTGTGACATTATTAAGCATCATTCCCAGAATATTCTGCTAAATTTTCATAAAAAAATATTTAAAAATAACCCAGGGGTAGTAGGGAGAACTGAGTCACCTTAAAAAAAAAGTCTCCATGCCGTTGGCAGGATAACTCATGACTAACTGATCTGGAATCAAAAAACCAAAAAGACTTCTTTAGTACATAAGTTTATCTACGATCTGAACGAAAGATTTTTTTTCTCAATAATTACTTCTTTTTTAATTAAACAAAAAGAACAATTTTGGAAAAAATCAGAATTTCTTGATTGCACCTTTACCAAAAATTCAAAAATGAATATTTTGTTTATTCCTTTGTTCAAATCCAAGATAAACTTATGTACTAAAAAAATCTTTTCGGTTTTTTGATTTCGAATGAGGTCGTCATAAGTTATCCTGCTTACGGCAAGGAGATATTTTTTTTTTTGAGGTGACTCAGCTCTCCCCTCTACCACTGGCTTGTTTTTTCAATATTTTTTTAAGAAAATTTAGCAGATTATTCTTGGAATAATGCTTAATAATGTCACAAATTAAAAAAATTTTAATAAAGAAGGTACTCTAAAAAAGAAAAAAAATCACAAAAATATTTTCTTTTTTTTGTATCTCAGACCAGCTTTCCCCATTAACAATTTACAGTTTTTTTTTTTTTTCAACAAATCAATTATAAAAAGAAAAATATTAAAATTATGCACATGTAGAAAATTAAAAAATCTATCTTCAGTATCTTTTATTACTCATGTATTATTATGTCTCTACTTAAGTATAGAATTATTGAACATTTCTATCAGTAAATTTTTTTTTATTTGAAATATTTCTATTTTCGAAAATTCTGTTGCTAAATTTTTCTATTCATATCATTTCTATTTAGCTTTATGATAATTACGCCCTCAAGGAAAGAACTTGTATGGATAAAAAAGATTCTAACTAGACAATTTTAGTATCGAAATGTTTTAAGACGCGTTTTCATTTGTTTCTCTATTCGCACTAGACTGGATAAACGGTACTATCTTTGTTGCACTTGTACAGTAAATGGGAACTTTGTCCAAGCTTTTCTCGTTAACAAATGGAAGTTATCAAAAAAGTGAAGTGCACTTCGCTAGTTCATAGAATAAAACATCGGGTCTGTGTCGTTATTCGGCATTTAGAACTTTTATTTCAGAGGAAAGCTTGGACAAAATTATCTGAAAACCGTTCTTAAAAATGAAAATTTACTGATAGAAATGTTCAATAATTATTTCTTCGATACGACTTTGGAGAGATCTAACGGTTGATATTTAAAATTGGTGTAGTTTAGAAGTTTTTAAAAATAAAATTTTTGATTTTCTATTAAAACTTAAGGTGGACGGTAGTAATAAATTAGCAATAAATCAAAAATAAATCAAAATGTAAATTATAAATAAATAATACTTATGTAATATATATATATATATCTTATAAAAAATTGTTGGTATTCCGTTTATGCTTTGGCATTAACAATTTAAATAATTAAATTTTTAAAAAATAGTTTCGTACTCAAGTAGAAAAATTTTAGATAGGAACATAATAATACCAATATTTAACTATAAAATTTCTCTAAGTAAATTTAAAAATCAGATTTACTGTTAATCTATTGATAGAACAATCCTACATTAAATTAAATAAAATGTGTAACAAAATAAAAACATACCTCGCCAAACATATTAGCGATGCCAATAACGGAAATGAGGATCGACGCGTCGGTTTCACTGAATCCCATCTCAATAGCATTGTCAGTAAGATAAACATAAGGCACATCGTACCAAGTGTGTAAAAGAAAATTACTTATAGAAAATAAAAGAAATTCCGAAACACCAAAATGTGAAAAATCTAGCATGTCAACAAGTAAATCCCAAAACTCCCAAAGGCCTGAGTACCAAACAAATTTTGTTTTAGCAATTGTTGTCATTGAATTTCTATAAATATCTGGACAACTAGATGCCCTTAAACGATATCTGTTGATGTTGAGCATGGCACCGCGGTATGTAAGACTATGCCTGTGAACTCTGACATTTCTCAAATATGCTGGTGCTACTCTACGATGTGCCTCAAGTGTTGCAGATCTTTTTAAAGAACAATCAGCTTTATTTTTATTGAGCCACCATAGGTATGCAATATTAAAGGCAATATCGTCGTTGTCTTGTTGTTCAGAATTGAAAATTTTATCGGAATTCAATTTCACTGAATTATTAAATTTTTCTGTTGTATGTTGTTGCTGATGCTGTTGTTGATTTTGTTGTTTTGGCTGTTGATTTTTTCTATATTGATTTATTTGCGGTGTATTTAAACTATGAGGACTTCCTGTTTTGACAGTTGGACAATTAATCATAGGATCATTTAAAGTTGCTGAATCACTTATACTTCGTGAAGACGTCAAAAGTCTTGGATAATTGTGCATTAAAACATTATATACGTCTTTGCGTGTTGATAAAAGATCAAGTACTTCAAGAGGTACTTGATCACCATTTTTTAAAAATGTCGGCAATGTAAGAAGACTAGAAAATAATTTACCATTATTGTCTTCTTTGTTAATTCGCCTAAGGCAATCTGTGTCTACTGGATTTGCTGATACTGAATTACCAATAGTATGAGGTGTTTGGGTCGTTGTGTTAATAGACAAGCTTGCTGAAAATGAATCAACACTTGAACTTTGTAATCTACTAGTTCTTTTACGTTCTCTATTACGTTTACGTTCTTCACATTTAGCTTTAGCACGTACTGTTGTCCACTCAAGATCACGCATAAGACAACCACAAACCGCTAAATTTAAAAACAATCCAGCTAATATTAATGTTGTACCACGCCAACCGTATTCGGCTAATAAATATTGTGTCACTGGAGCAAATATAAAAGTTCCAATTCCACTACCGCAAACTGATAATCCCGTAGCAAATGATCTTTTTTTATCAAAATAATAAGCGACAATTACAACGGCTGCGACAAAGCACAGTGACAATCCGAAACCCGCAACAACTCCAAATGTGAAAATCAGTACGCCCATTGAGCTGGTGAATGAGCTTATAACAAAACCAAGGGTTGCAAGTATACTTCCAGCTATTGAAACACGTCGACAGCCATAACGATCAGTTAAAAAACTTGCAACTGGTCCCGACAACAATGGCATTGCCATGAACAGTGATCCAATCCAAGCGGTTTTAGATTTTCCTTCACCAAAGTAATTTAAAAATTCAACATAGATAACTCCAAATGAAAATGTTATTCCATCGGCAATTAAATTAACCATAAATGCTGCTGCAACTACAACCCAACCCCATCCACCATCAGGTGGACGAGCTTCCGCAAATTGTTCAAAACTCGAATTATCTTCATCAGAACTAACTCCAGTTGATGGTGAACAACTTGATGTTGAAATAGATGACGGACTTGGCTGTTCTTTGTTTATTTCTTTTTTTGATCTTGACGATGATGTTTTTTTTCGTTTCTTCGAACTAAATTTAACTCTTAAACATTTATTATTATTACCATTTGCTATTATTTCATCATTTTTTATTTTACTGTCAAACAAACTTTTTGGTCGTTTTAAATTATCTTGCGCGGTAATTTTATTTTTACCATCTATTTCACTATTATAATTTGGTTTTACTTGATCAAAAATAATATCATTCACAAAACCTATAACTCCTTCTTCATCATTATCATCTTCTTGTTGATCTTTATTAATCATATTGACACTATTATCGTCACGATTTATTTGCTGGACACTTTTAACATAACTAGTTTCAAACTCCGAGTTTAATGCTTCGGAATTTATGTCTCCTTTAGTCCAATTGAATTTAATATTTACACCCTCATCGTCGGCTTTATAATTATTCATTGATTCATTATCAGTTGAGTTCGGCCAAACATTCGGGTCCATTCTCAAAATATTTATTATAAAGCACTTAATTAAAACTGTTGTCTGTTGTTGTTATTATTATTATTGTTTTTTTTTTTTTTTACACACACAAGCATAAATAATTTATTGCTTTGGTTTTCAATTTGAAAGTAGATAAAATTGACCACTCATTGATGATGTTATGAGTAAATAATAATAATGAAGTTATTAACACGTAGAAATGGAAGACAAACTTTGTATTAATAATTGTGTTGATAATTAAAATAATATCTACGGTTTTAATTATTTTTTGAGTAATTGCCGTCGTCTTCGTCGCCGTCGTCGTCCGCTTTTTATTCGTCGTAGACGTATCAGCATCGCACTCACGGTCAATCCGTTGACGAATTCTAATTCGTGGTCGATTACGTTCATCTATTGTTGTACCAGGTGAAATGATTATTTTTTTTTTATTGTTATAGTTATTGTTATTATTATCGTTAATTAACCACGAGTCGAATTCGTTTGGAATCACCTTCACCACCTTAACAGAACTATTTTCAGTCCAGGCACCCATCCGGTGAACGATATTAGTTCGACCCTTTTTATAAATTCTGCAACATAAGTATTTTAAATATTTATTAGTTTAAATTTTAATTATATTTTTATACTGTCAAAATTTTTTTTTTATTTTCAAGGATAATTGTCATAGAAATTTAATAAGATTTATTAATTTTACATAAATATTTATTTTTTACGAAATTAAAAAAAAATAATATCATAATTTTTAATGAAAATACAAAGCTACAATTTAAAAATACATTTTCTGTTGAAATAATCAAGACTGAGATGAAATTTAATTCAAAAAATTAAAAAAATACAGTATTAGTTTTTTTTTAAAAACATAATTAGTTTTCGTAATTGTGAGTTTATTACAGTCTTGCTATGAAATTTCTCGTATTCAAAACTAATTAAACAGGAGAAATAAATTTTAAATTAAAACTAAACAGAAAAAAATAAACTTTAAAAATTAGTGTTTGAAATTATGACCCGAAACCTCAGTGTAATAAATTTATAATGTTTAAGTTATGATTTTTAAAATTCAAATATTAATTTTTCCTACATAGACAATAAATTTTAATATTTATCTTCTAACTATTTACGTTTTAATTATAAATGAAACATTACTATTTAGAACGATAGTATTTACTGATCACTTTATCATTATATTAATTGTCGTTTCTCAATTTCTATAATTCATTTTTTTCCGTTTATGGTTTTCTAAATTGACTTCAAAATATATATTATTTAAAATTAATTGACTAATAATGTAAAATCTTTTATGATTTTAATTTTTGTAACATTTATAACTTGAAGAAAATTAAAGATGTAAAAATAAAGTATATAAATAAGTTAATTTATATTTTACATATCTGAATGATTTGAGTTTGTTGATAACTTGAAAAAGTAATTTGCTTTAAATTTAAAGTAAAGTTTTTGACAGAGTAAACTTAATTATACTTTTCATATTTAAACTCAAAAATATACTGAGATGCTTTTTAAATTTCCGATAAATTTATCGATTTTTAAGTACAATAACTACACTGATAAATGTAAATATGATAAGTTAATGTCGGTTGATGTTTTATCTATTAAATTAATATTACAGATACTCGTTTCATCTAGATAGTAAGAACATTGCTATTAACCACACCATAGAGAACTCGAGTTATTATCGTATACCATTGTAAATAACATTCATTGTGTATGAGTTGCTGTCCATTTAAGAACTTAACTGGTGTACCTACACAACTAATATCTATCCACGTCATTGCTTCTCTTATTCTTTACTTAAATATTCTCTATCTAATTCATTCGTTATTTTTTATATAGATAAAATAATAATAATACCGATACATATTTATATGTAAAATTTACTTATTATTAATAATTATATTAAATTCATATTTTGATATTAATTTAATGATAGAATTTATTTTTTATTTACACTGAACAGGAAGAAAAAGATTAGACAGTAAATCATTTTTTGAATTAATACTTTATTTTATATACTTTTTAAAATCAATTTGATTTCATTAAAAAAAAATTTATATTAATGAATTAAAATATCCGTGATTTTGGAGTTAAAAAAAATTTTTTGAATATCGATAAATATTTATTATTAATAAAAAAAAATAATTATCTTCTATATTTATAAAATGATAGGTCTTTTTTTTGAACGCACATCATGTACAAACTACTGAATATTTTGACATGAAGTTCACACCACAAAACTCTGCGTATTTCAAAGAAGGTTTTTAGCTATATATTATTATGATTTTGATGATAAAAAGTATATATTTTTAAATTTCATTTTAATTTTATCGATTATTGATTTTTTTTTTTTTTTTTTTTTTTTTTTTTTTTTTTTTTTTTTTTTTCAAACAGAAGAAGATAATATATATAAATCTGCCTTTTTTTGGCATGATATAATTTTATTTTATTTTCTAATTAATATTTTAAAAAGTACTGAAAATAACTATTAATAATAATAATAATAATTACCATCATCATAAAATTAAATTCCTGTTTGAAAGTACAAAAAATTTCATTTTAAATATCTGATAGTAATTTTTATCTTGAGAAATTGTATTGTTACGCAGACAATATTAGTAGTAAATATATATATATATATATATATATATATATATATATATATTAGCAATTCATTTTTACTACCCGCGAAGCGGGCGGGATCTGCTAATATTATATATATGAATTTTGAATTACTAAAAAAAAAAAAAATACAAAAAGAAGAAACGATACGTTATTACAATAATTGGCTATTGATAATGACCGTAATTATTTATTTAAAAATAATAGTAAAAATAAATACAATGAAATTTACCTGGTACGCAATAGAGACATTGATATGTCATTGCTTTATTTTCTTAAAGGTATAAAAAATAATGAACTATGACTGTGCGTGGGTAGACGTTATTATAAATAACATAATGCTCATTTTAAAACGTTATCATTCGACACTTGAACTCTAAGTAAACGTACTTTTGTCTACACAACTATAGAATAAGAACTTCCTTCATTAGGTCATACTACGATACGCGTATATTCTTCTAACGACCGATGACATTAGAAGAGTAAATCTTTTGAAACCGTAATTTTAATCATCGTCCACAGGTCATAAAGTACAAATAATGTATACATATATTTATTTAATAAAACTCATAACTTTTAAATTATGTAAATAATTATTTAATTTTTTAATTTTTTGTTTGGACTTCATTTTACCGATGATGATCGTGATAATGACCGTGAACTGTTAGTGATATGATTTTAGATATTTAAATATAAATATATTTACAACAAAAATTAATAAAATGAAATTAATTCGTGATGTATTTTACGAGTAACTGGATTAGACTAATATAATTTAACGTGTCTAATCAAATGTCTTAGTGATAAGTATTAATGCCCAATTAAATTTAAAAAACTAAATCTAGGTAATTTTAGATAAAATAAACCTAAATGACACTAAAAAAATATTGCCCTTGTAATTTATTAGTATTGAGATTGAGATTAAATTTTTTTTTCTTTTTTATAAACTTTATATTATTTTCGGAGCAATTTTTTAATTTATGACCTCGTAGAATCTCTTTGTAAAAGACAACTCGACATCCTCACAACAAGATTAACCGACTAGTACTGATGTGATAACGTGTTGCCTTCTTTATGGTACGTGTCTCCACTCATCATAACCGACAACTACATATACTTCTTTACATCTCTCTTTTTAACTTACAATTATTACTATCCTGCTATCTAATCCTCCTTCATTAAAGTAAATCACTGATACGAACTTTTATTTATTATTTTATTTTAATTTATTGATTTTTTATGTTCGTATGATTTTTAATAACTTACTGAAAAATAAATAATTTATAACTTTTTTCCTTACAATTATTTTAAAAGTTAAGTGGTTGAAAATATATATATGTATATATCATACTTAGAATTATTATCGTTAACGCGTGTACATTAAATTACTATTTAATGAAAAAATTAATATTTATTTGTAATTTAAGATAATACTTACAATTATATTGCACTATATGATTTTTTTATTATTATTTTTAAAATAAAAATTACTTTCATATAACTCTAGTTGATATTCTCTAAACATGAATTAGTGAAAATAGTGTAAATCGAACCACTAATTTCAAAAAGTGGTTTAATTTGGCACTCAGAAATTAATGAATATTCACTTATTTCATGTATTAATGTTTAGAGAGCATATTTTTTATATAAATTATTAGTTCATAAATCATTAATAGTTAAATAATTACTCAATAAATCAAAATGTATGCCTGCTAAATAATTTCAATATTTTATTTTTTGTCTGTTGATATATTTCTCTTTATCGCCTTTGATAATTCTAACTACTTATGACTATTCGGAATTTAAATCATTACGTAAATTACAAGAAATAATAAAAAAAAAGTATGTTAAATTAATTGATTATCATAATTGTAATTGATTGAATAACGCGGAAATTTGGTTTCCATAAAATAAAGTGTTAGCTCTGTAATTAATTTGAAATATAGTAACTCTTGAAGATTATTATTTAGATAGTCAAAGAAAAATTAAAAGATTGCGTGATGATAAGATGTCTTGAGAAGTCTTAAATAAGCTTTTAAAAATAAAAATAAAAGAGAGAGATCGTTAAAAAAGCTATCAGCTGATGATGCTGATGTTGAAATAACATCACAACAATGGCTGGACTTATCGATCAGTACCAAAATTAAATACTCTTAAATAAAATATACCAAGTATCAGAAATATATATTTAAAAAAAAAAGTAAATTGTTTTTTATAAATTGATAAATTTATTAATAGAATTAATTTATATTAAATATACTCTATAATTTAAAATAAAAAATATATTTACTTGATATAAATTTTGTTTTTATTATGATACTGAAAGCAACAGATTTTAAAAAAATTATTATATTTTTTTTAAATAAACAAGCAAAATACTCATGGAAAAAAAGTTTTTAATGCATGTCAAGAACTTAAAAATTTTTTTATTCTTATTTAATAAATTTTTTTTCTAATCATAAGCACCTGGTTTATAAAAAAAATTCAAATATTTGAATATTTATAACTTTCAATATCATTTTTTAATTAAAATTTATCAAATAAATGATTAATTAAAATTTAAAAAAGTTATAAATAATAAAATATACTTACCCACTATTATTTTGAACCATTAGCAAATACTAAAAAACTTTGGCACACTGCATGACTCTTATTTCCGTGATTCAATTAATTTTCACTAATGAAAATTATGCAGAGTAAAGTTATATAGTGCGAAATAGCTGCAGCTTCTAGTCCAAGAATTGAAATTGTTTTGCTACATCAAATATATTTGCTAAAATAAAAAATAATAAAATTAATACCACACGATTTTTGAACTAATTTATCACATTAAAATTGGTCAGTATATTTTTAATATCATAAGGAAGATATATAAGACGATTTTATATAATTATTATAAATAACCCAGCTAAAACGACACGTAAAATTAGTTTAAAGTGAGCACAATGAATGGAATAGCTGTTTTGATAAAATGGTAAAATGAGTGAATCGAGGGTGAATTTTAGTTACACGCATGCGTTTATCTTTGTGATATAATAACAATAACAAAAGATGATAATGATAACAATGAAAATAATAATCATAATTGTTGACAATAGCACAGGTCGATTATATTACTAATAATATTCACAAAAATATTTATTCAGATGTTTTTGAATGAATGATTACAATGCAAGGGTGCATAATAATAATTAATAATGAAATTAAAATTTTAAAATATACATGGCTACTTCTAAAAAATACTTATTGTAAATTCATTTATAGTTATGACAGTGAAGATAGCTGTCTTCAAAAGCGTTGACTATTCCAAACTTCAAAACATGACACAAAAACTAACTTTTTTTAAACGATTTTTAAACTTTTTAAAATTCAAAGAAAAAAACAATTGACTTAATTGGATAAATT
This sequence comes from Microplitis demolitor, assembly GCF_026212275.2. Taxonomy (NCBI): domain Eukaryota; kingdom Metazoa; phylum Arthropoda; class Insecta; order Hymenoptera; family Braconidae; genus Microplitis; species Microplitis demolitor. The sequence continues at coordinate 17,190,673 of NC_068549.1, read as the reverse complement.
ATATAAATGAATATTTTTAGACGCGTTTGTAAACTTGTTTGGCTTTCTGTTAAATTTGATAAATTTAATCATTTTTTTTTTCAGTGGAAAATACGGTCAGAAAAAAATTATTTTTAACCATTTCTGAACTTTTTTTTGAACATATTTTAATAGTATCAAGTCAATCAATTATTTTTCCTTTGAATTTTAAAAAGTTTAAAAAACGTTTCGTTGATAATTGTTTTTTACGGAAGCTATCGACAATTTACCCGTGTAAAAAAGAATCTGTTGCAAAAACATTCGAGACAGTGAACTCCCAAAATTAAGACAATTCTGAACTTTTCCCTGATTAAGAAAAATGATTTGCTCCATGTTAAGTGTATATCTAATATCTATATATTAGTCAATTCAAATTGTTTTAAATCATTTCAAATTCTTTTGAGTTATTCCAAATCATTTTTTTTAACCAGGGTTTACATTTTCGGAACTTTAAAGTAGTTAGAAGTGTGAAAAATTGTCAACTAGTGTGGACTTTTATTGCGGGCTTTTTTTGTTAAATTTTTTAAACAAAATAAATTTGAATTGAGAATTTTTTGAGTTCATAATAAGTTCAGAATTAGTTCCAATAACACTTATTTGAACTATTTTTGAACAAGTTAACAAGTGAAAAAAACTGACCTTCCCAAAAAATTCTAACAAAAGGCAAAAAGTTTATAAATATTTTCAAACTATTTTTATTTCTGTTTGTTTCATACTTGCATAGTTCTGGTAAGAGTCGTAAATGTTCATAGTTCATAATTAATTTCTTTTTTTTTTTTTTAATTTTCTTCAAACCCAAAAAAATTTTCACATCAAATTACCCGTATTAAAAGAAACGATGAGAAAAAAAAAATTTTTTTTTAATACTTTTCAATGCTTTTGTATACTTTGAATACTTTTGAATCGCCCTTCCTATACATTTAAAATTGCAAATAGTTTCGAATTGTTTCTTTTAATCAGGATATTTTTGCTTTTTTAAAATTCTAAAAATGTTCAATCTAAAGTTCAGAATTGTTTCAATTTTGAAAGCTCACTGTCATGAGCGTTTTTAGAAAATTTTTGGAACGAATATTTTCTCACGAGTATTTCAATTTTTAAATAAAGAATTTTATATTAATAATAAAAAATTCTAATAAGTAATACAGAGTTTTTTAAATCTTCACGAACATATTTTTTTCTGATAATGTGTAATTTTTTTTATAAAAACTTAAAAAATATTCGACATTTAATACTGTTTATAGTAATAATATATAATTAATTGTTTTTGATAAAGAATATATACAATTCTTAGTAAAAATTTTTTAATTCAAAGATCTTAGACTGAAGATGACATAATTAATGTCGAAATGATGTTAATTTTAATACGTTTTATTATCTTATCAATAAATATATGAACTGGGTATACAGTCTATATTTAATTCAAACAATGATAATAATTCCACCCCTTTGTTAATTAACATTAACTATAAATCATATGTAAGCTAATTAATTGTTTAACTTGACGTATATTTGTATTCAATATTTTTTTTACTTAAAAAAAATTAATTGATATTATTGATAAATTATTGTTAATAAAAATTACAGTTAGAAAAAAACTTTGATATTAAATACATATTAATTGAGTAATTATAATGAATTATTTAATGTATTGATATTTATAATTTATATTTATAATAAAGTAAATATTTAATTTAAAATACAGCGTTAGATTATGAATCTAATACCGCTAAAAATGAATTCTACTTTAACAACAATTAGTTATTTAGTTTAAACTATTAATTATTGTTTATTAGATTCAGCCAGCAAGGGATGATCGTTAGAAAAGAAAAGAATAATCGTTCAAAAGAAATAAATTAAACGAAAAAAATTATAAGGAAATGATGAAAAATAAACTTCACAATATTTTAGTAGTTAATTAATTAATAAATAATTAAAAAAAAAATACTTTTAATAACTGACCTCGCCGAGTCAGCTTTAGAACCTTTTGATCCTTAAATTTTGTCACGTTGGATGTTTTTTCATTTTATAGGTACAGCCAAGTAGTAAAAATTGTACCCAATATGTTGCATTCAAATTTTTAAAATTTTGATATTATTTTAAAATATATTATTTTTGAATTATTGTTAAAAAAAAATATTGTGTATTTATATACCTATATATGTATATAAATATTTGAATATTCAAGACAATTGATAATAATTGCTTAATTATATAAATCATTTGCTGGAGGAATACCAGCGCGCTCTTGTGTTGGAAAATTAAATTAGGAGTCAGCTGATTTAAACTTGTCTAAACATAATAAAAATAATTTGATAATTAAATATTATTATTTAGTTTATTAAAATAAAATAAATAAATAATAAATTTGTTGTCATGTCAGATGAATCAGATTATTATACAGAACCTGTTGAGTGCAATATTTATAAACGTAAATATCAAATTCTACTTGAAAGATGTGAAGTTTTACAGCAGGTATTGTTTACAACCTATTAAAAATGTTTTTTTTTATCAAGTTATAAAATTTATTTATGATTTTAGTATTTAAGTTTTAGATAAATTTGTGACTTTATTATTTTTAGGACAATGAGAGACTTGTTTATCGATTTCAAAAAATTCGAAAACTTTTAAAACGAACGAGAAAAGAAAAAAAGTATGTACATGTACATTAGGGTGGTCCTGAAAAATCAAATTTTCTCAGGCGCCCCATCAAAAATTTCTTTTTAGTGAAAGAATACGTGGGGAATTTGGTTTTTTCTTTTTAAGTAATAAGAACACGTGCCTCAGGACGATCAAAGTTTAGTTTTTGATACAATAGCGGTTTTTTTAAAATATCTCATGGAATATGAAGATTAAAGAAAAAATTTATAAGAACAATTTTGTATGAAATTAAATTCTTGACAAAAAAGATCATGTTAATTTTTTTTATAAAATGTGTATTTATGAAGATATTTAAAAAAAATTTCTTTAGATCTTATGAATTGAGCGTTTTAAAGATTATAAATATTAAAAATAACATTTTTCTAACTATATAAAAACTATAACAAGCATTAATGATTGATATGTTGCGAGTTACGAAGTTGTTTATATTTAAGAAAAAACGTTATTTTTAACATTTGTGATTGTATCGAAAAATAAACTTAGATCGTCCTGAGGCATGTGTTCTTTTTACTTAAAAAGAAAAAACCAAATTCCCCACGTATTTTTTCACTAAAAAGAAAGCTTTCTATGGGACACCTGAGAAAATTTAATTTTTAACGACCACCCTAATGTATATATGTTTATAGAATATTATTAATATTGTTATTAATATAAAAATGTTTTATTAATTTTATATTTTATCGCAGATTCTTAATTGATCGGTTAGATAAACATGGTGATCAATGGCGTGATGCTCCGATGGGAGTATTGGAAGAAAATAATATATTTTCAGCAACAGTAAAGCCAGAAAAATTAAATAAATGTGGATTACCGGTTGTAAAAGATGAAAAATTAAAGAAAGGAACCAAACGAAAAGGAATGAAAGCTGATCCTAATGCTCCAAAACGTCCAGCAAATCCTTTTTTTCAATTTTGTCAAGAACAGAGGCCACGTGTTATGGAAAGATTAGCTGGAGAACCAGAGCCAAGCAAACAAGAATTAACGCGACAATTAGCAACCACATGGAAGTCACTTACTTCTGAAGATAAAAAGGTTCTTATTACATATTTTATTACCATAACTTATCAATTATCATTATTTTAAATACAAAAAATTAAAGTTATAATTACTACATTATATATATTTCAACATATATGAATATTTTTTTTTGTGCATGTTACATATTTTTATTTGATCAGATGACAAATTTAATAATTATGATAATATATTTAAATATTCATATTATTTAATTTACTGTAAAATTTATACTCTTTTTTTTTGTTTTACAGGTTTATTATGACATGTATGAACGTTCTAAAGAAAAATATGTTGCAGAAATGCAAAAATATAATAAAAAAAGTGAAGAAATTCCTAGTCAAATGCCCGTTAATTTATAACATAGAATTGAAATAATAAATTGTAATTTTAGATAAATCAAAATATTTTTTATTAATAAAAAAATTACACCAGCAGCTTCATTGTATATAACTATCAAATAATGATATAAAATACAAAATATCATTTTTTTTGTTTTATTATAATTACGTGAAATAGATCAGTGTCAATAATTTGTAGATTTTGTTGGAAGATTATAACAATTTAATCTGATCAATTTTTTGACAATCAAATACATAAAATTTTTATTTAGAAAACGTTGAAAAGAAATACTATTATTATTTAGAATTAACAAATTCTATTTCTAGACGTATAGATTATTTATATTGCAAAATCAAAATAAATAATTTAATAAACAAGAAAATAATAATTTTAAATACATCAATAAATCAAGGCATGACAAAAATTGTTATTATAAGAATAAATTTCTAAGGTAAGAGATTCAGTACCCGACCAGGGAATTAGTACACGATCACTCATGTATTTGGATGTCTACAGATGTAACTGAGCTAAATCTGAGATAGAACTGAGTACAATCCAGATGTAAGTGGTTACTATTTGAAATTTTTTTTTGCCTCAGATATAACTGAATATAATTCGGGACAGTAACCAAGTAGATATAAAAATACATGGAGTCCCTGATTTTAAAAAATGATTTTGAATAATTCAAAACAATTTGAAATGATTTAGAACAATTTGAATCGACTAATATATAGATATAAACTTAACATGGAGCAAATCATTTTTCTTAATCAGGGGTGATCGAGTACTATTTCCCTGATCACGCAGGGTTACGGAAGTTTGTGCTGAAGAATAAGAATAACAGCAAAAAATTCGTGAAAATTTCCCTATATCAAAATGACGATCGCGAGCAAATTGACGTGAAGTAAATTAAAAGATATATTCAAATATCGAATGTCATAAAAGAACGTCGAAATTGAGGTTGACAAAAAAATATGTCAATGAGACAATTAATAAGACCACCAGCAAGACCTTAGCTTATCGATATGGGCCATTTGGTCACCTTAACTCAATGGAAGATGTCTGCAGCCACTTCAAAATCAATAATCTTCATGATCGTTGCAAGGTTGCTGATCTAGTTTTCTACTACAAAGTAGTTAATGGAATTACTGACACTCCTGATATTAGAAGTTGCTTTGAATTAGCACCACGGGTCTACCACTGAGGTGAAACCGCTTGCTTAAAACAACAATGTCCAACAAGAATCATGTAGCCAATGGTCCACACAACCGGATCGCCAATTTAGTAAACTCGCTAAATAACGAAATTGATTTTTATGCCAAAATTATGAATATATTTATACCTGCGATCAAACAACGATTGTTACAGTCATTAAATTCAGTTTCCGTACCTAATTGATCAAGTACTAGGTCTTTTTCCTAATTTATAAAAATTTTAAACATTTGATTGTTCAACAACTGATCAGATTTGTTTACTACTACTATTATTTTTAATAATTCTCAGTATATATAAAATATTTCTGACATATACTCTGATCAGTAAATTTTTATTTTTAATTAAAATTTCTCAGCCTATCCGATCGTTATGACAATTAAGCATATATTATCATATTGACTATATTAATTAATATATTTTACTTAGATAAGAGCAATATAAATCATTACAATATGGAAGATATTTATTACAAAGTATTAAAATTAAAGACGGAATTTCTTCTGGTAATGATACTTTCAATTGTGTTATTCATCTTATAGATTTAAATGGCATAGATATAAGTTATTCTAAACGATTCTGATCTAATGTACATATACATATATAGTGTATATATATTTTTTTGAAGCGATTTCTATACTCTTTAAATAATCAAATAAATTTAGTAACGTTTTTGTTAATAAAGTATTTAAAAGTTATCCTTTTCTTGGCGTAATTTAGCCATTGTTGAAATATGATCATTTGTACCAGTAAAATCTTTAACTGAACTTTCGTGAACACGCATAAAAGGATTGAATTTTTTTTCATCACCAATAGTACTAGGGACTGTTGGTTTTCGTTCTTTACGTTGATTATTAGCCCACTCAAGCTGTTTTTTTATATCTTCATTCGATGGTTCCACTTTCATTCCAAACAAGAGGTTTTTGCAAGTGTACTCATGCCCGCAATAAACTTTCTATAAAAAAAAAAAAAATAAAAAATACCATTATTTGAAAGTTAATCGATGAGTACATTTATAGAATATTAATTTAGATAAAACTAATTTATTTAACTATACATTATCTTTACCGTTTCATCAGGAAGTGATCCAAGAATTTTAATAAGGGCGGTATACATTTGTTCAGGAGTTCCTTCAAAAAATCTACCGCAACCTCCGATAAATAATGTATCACCAGTAAAAACAGCTGGAGAATCGTTATCAATCCCCGATAAGTAATAACAAATATGTCCTGATGTATGGCATGGTGTTGACAAACATTTTATTTTTAAATTTCCAATGTTAATGAGCTCATCATGTGATACTTTGTTTGTTAATTCGTCAACCCGATCATCGCCACCAAATACTTTTATATTTGGAAATTTTTTACACATTTCTACATTACCACCGGCATGATCCCAATGATGATGAGTTGTTAAAATTTTATTTAGCTTCACCTTGTGTTCTTCAACAGCAGAGCTTACTAATGTTGGATTTACGGGATCAACAATTGCTGCTTCTTTAGTTTTTTCATCAATTATCTGGTGAAAATTAATTTTTAATTAATTAAATTGAAGACTCAGAGGTATATGTTGGATCCAGGTGGTTGGTTAACAATAAATTATTATTTTACGCAACGTTTCGCAAATTTATTTTTGCTTTATCAGGAGATCATTTTAAAGTATTAACGCCGTCGATCTTACATCTAGAGCTGAGTTAACTACATATTTTATCTGCTTTAATTAGAAGAATAGACATATTAATCCCGTATTAAAAAAAATTCGTTCCAAAAGGATTCAAGAAAAGTTCAACATGTCGAACTTTTAAACTTGAGACAGATTAGAATGAGTGGAACTTTTTTTAAACTTTTATAATTTTGATAGTAAAAAAAAAAGCTTACATAGGATGTTATAAAAGCGAAATTTGAGTAAAAAATGAACGTTTTTAAAACATATTTTTAGTACGTTTAACTTTCATTCAAAAAAAGTTCCCACTAGAAATCAATACCCCTGTAAGAATCATAAAAAGTTTTAAATTAGATTTTTGAACTTTTTCGGAACCAGGGTAAAATTTAAACTGATACAAAAGATTTATTTGAGCCAAAGATATCGTATATTTGGATATGACTAAATAAATATTTAATTGTGAGAAAGATAAAATATATTTGAAAAATTTAATTGCATGAAATAAGTGATTTGTAGTAAAGAAATGATCCAATCGCTGCAAAGAAATTTTAGTTGGGTCATGTGTTTCAAATGTATGTTAAGTATCGTCAAATTTTCCGTTATTCGTCACAAATTTAATATATTTACCACAAACATATAATTTACTTACCACAAATAAACGATATATTTCAGTCAAATTATAAAATTATTTGAATAAACTGTCATATTTCGCGTCTGAAGTTCAAAATCAAGAATCTATCCACTCGAAGACAAATAACTGACCTGACCTTCTATAAAATCATTAATGGATTGATTGATTCGCCTGATATACTTTAGTATAGTCTATAATAAACCGTGTCTCAGGAACAATCGAATAATTAACACGCTAAGATCTAATAAAAAATGTAGTTAATGGACCATACAATATGATAGCTAACCAGGTCAACGAGTTCAGTTCGGATATTGACTTTTTGGCGGATCTTGTCAGATTTTTCGTTCAAATATTTAAAATCTTCTCCATAAGTAATCAAGTTTTTTCCTTCCTCAAAATGTAAATTTAATTATAATTGAATATGATTCTATTTTCAAATCATAGTTTTCCTTATATTTGTAACTTTTATATGTAACCAGTTGGATACAGCTGATTTGCATACAATATAATTAAATAAATAAATGAATATTTAGCTGTACCGAATATATTTATTTTTCATTAAGAGATATTTAAAAAAAAAACTCCAAATAACAATTACATGAAATCTGAGACATTTCTTCCTTTTCTGCCTTAGGTGTAAAATATACTATACTTGGGACAAATATTTATTTTTTTCAGTGAAGTAAAAATACGTTTTAAAAATGTTTTTTTTTTTTTTAAGTTAAATTTCGCTCATATGAAGTCCTAGATAAACATATTTTTTTACTATCAAAATTACCAAAGTTCTAAACTGTCTCAACTTTAGAAGTTTTACATGTCGAACTTTTTTTGGAATCTTTTTGATAGAAATATTTTTTAGATGAGATAATCTTAGACTTGTTTTAAAATAAATGACAAGACAATCAATTAAGATCGACAGTGTTAATACTTTACATTATGATCGCCTGATGAAGCAAAAATAAATTTGCGAAACGTTGCGTAAAAAAATAATTCGTTATTATTATTAACTAACCACCTGGATCCAATATATTCCTCGGAACCTTCAAATTAATTAATTAATTACGGGATCGGAACCATAAATAAGATGTAAATTTGTAATTGGTAATTTAAGTTTTAACCAACAATTTATAGTCTCTATGTTACTGCTCGAGTATGATTATACTATAATATATATTTAATTATTTACTCATTGATATTTTCTAATTATTATTCTTAAATCGTAATGAGTCATTCGTCCTAAAACTTACATTGTTGATTTTAATAATTATGTAATCGAGGAATATGTTTTTTTTAAATATCTCAATAAAAATTGATGAAAAGAAAACTGATAAAATTTTTAAGATTTATCAATAGGATGTTGTCTAATTGACAAAAACAAAAGCTCAGTATTCAGTATAAAAATGTTCTTAAATTTTGATGTTAGTAATTTTGGAATGTAATTAAAAAAAAGTGATAATTATTAACAATTAATATATTGAATTGATTATCACATAAAAATTTCTAGAACCATGAAAAGACAAGAATTCAAGCCAAGACTTACTTTCAATGATACCAAATTTAATTAGTTTTATCGTAAAAACATGGATTGGACTAAATTTTCATTGATCTCCCAATAATTTAAATTATTGAAAAATACAAAATTTAATTTATCATTTTTATTTAATTCATCAAGCTAAAAAAAAAATAAATTGAACTGTGAGGGGAAAAAAAAATGTGCGATGGCCGGGAATCGAACCCGGATCAACTGCTTGGAAGGCAACTATGCTGACCATTACACCACCATCGCACTCGTTGTTACCTTGACTATTTTGCTGGTTCACAGCTTCCAACACTGATACAATTAAAATGATACCCTCATATAAAAAAATTATTTCAAAAAATTAGAAATAATTCAAAACAATTCAAATCGATTCAAGTTTAATACTATATAGATATACATTCATCATTGAATAAATCGTTCAGTTTAATCGGGGTAAATACACTTATTGTAAAAATTAAATTCTTTAATTGTAGTCAATACACATTTTCTTCTACTGACAATGATAAATATAATCATGAAATTATTACTTAAATCTTTAAAATATTTAATTTATGTTACTTATTATATTTTATGTTGAAAAAGTCAATAACTTTCTTTTAATTCCATGTATTGCAGATTGCATTATTCATAACAGTTAATAAAAAATAATAATAATTTTAAAAAGAGTATTTAAGTATTCTTAAAAATAAAATTTAATTTAAAATACTAAGAATACATATAAATAATACATTACCAAGTACATAAAATTATCATCAAGTGCCGGTAGAATTTTAATAGACATATTTTGTCCTTGTATTAATGTAGAAACACTATGCATTTTGCTAGTGACTTTATTGCAAAATTTATAAACAATATTTTTAACTGGAGTCTTTAAATTTATCTGCAATAATATGTTTTAATAAATAAAGATAAAGATCTACTTGATAAAATTTTTTTTTTATTTAATTGTTATTAAAAAAAAAAAACCTTGATAACAACAAATATCATATACATACCAAATTAGACAAATTGTTTTTAGAAAAGTAGAATTTATTCATAGCATACAAAATCCATAGACAATAAAAATTTATGACGGCGTAATTAATAACAATTCAAAATATATTTGGCAATGTGTATATACTTGTATGTAAATATTTTGAATAAAGAAAATCAAAGGTTAGCAGCACTTGTCTTTTATACCGCGAAATAAATTTATATTTAGACATATGATCATTTGGTTTATCTTTTTGATGTGGGCAATTTACACTTTGAATTTAAAAAAATAAACAGATACTGACATTATAATAATTATCATTTAATTATTTAAATTGTTTTTATTTTATTTCTTTTTTAATTAAATTAAACGAATGTCGATAAAATAGATTATATGTTGATATTAAGAAATCTGTAGTTTAGATAAAAGTCCAATGACTAACCTCATTTATTTTTGTTAAAAATTTTATTTTTTATTATTATTCATGATAATTAATTTTTAAACAAGTACAGGTAATTAAAAATAATCATGTTGTTATTTAGATAACAGTTAAATCAGCAGACAACTGAGTTTTTGAAATTTTTAAATAAACAAATTAAATGTGGATGCAAAAAAAAATTTTTAATGGATTTAAAGGACTTTAAAATGTTTTTGGGCATGTAAAAGTTTTTTTTTTTATAACAAATAATTTGATAAGCATTAAAAAATTTTGAAAAATCTGTTTTGTATTTTATTAAAGTTATTTATATTAATATTTAATTTGTTTATTTAAAAATAGAAACTTTCCAGTCGTCTACGGTATACACTATCATAGTTAAAAAACGTGTTGATTAAAATAGCGTGTGTTAAAAAAATATTAATTATGTTAATGTTAATTATCCATTTATTAAGGGGGGAAAGGGGTCAGAGATACAAAAAAAAGATCACATTGTTGTTATTTTTTTTTTTCAGAGAACCTTCGTTATTAAAATTTAAAAAATTATTAAGCATCATTCGAAGAATATTCTGCTAAATTTTCACAGAAAAATATTGAAAAATAAGCCAGTGGTAGGGAGGAGAACCGAGTTACCTCAAATCAAAAAGTCTCTATTCCATAGGGAGGATAACTCATGACTGTCTTATCTGAAATCAAGAAACCAAAAAGATTTCTTTAGTACAGAAGTTTATTTTAGATCTGAAGGAAGGATTTTTTTTTCAATATCTACTTATTTTTTAATTAATCAAAAGGAACAATTTTTGGTAAAAATCAGAGTTTTTTGATTGCACCTTTACAAAAAATTCAAAAACGAATATTTTGTTTATTCCTTCGTTCAAATCCAAGATAAACTTATTTATTAAAGAAATCTTTTTGGTTTTTTGATTTCAGATGAAGCAGTCCTGAGTTATCCTGCCTACAGCATGGATACTTTTTTTTGAGGTGACTCGGCTCTCCCCACTACCACTGGCTTATTTTTCAATATTTTTTAATGAAAATTCAGCAGAATATTCTTGGAATGATGCTTAATAATGTCACAAATTTTAAGAATTTTAATAAAGTAGCTACTCTGAAAAAAAAATCACCAAAATATGCTCTTTTTTTTTGTATCTCAGATCTCTTCCCTCCCTTAAGAAAATAAAATTGACAGTAGAAAAAGTAATTAATTTAAGTTTGTTAAATTAATTATACTTTTTATTACAGAAATGGAAGACGATGAAATAAAAAGAATAGACCTTGAAATTCGGCGAATAGATAATGAAATAAGAAAATTAAAAAACCGTAAAGATGAATTGAATGAACGTAAAGAAAAAATAATAAATGATGCAGTTCGTCAGAAAAGTATGGAATTATCTAAACGTGATTGGAATAATAGCAATTTCCCATGGTCGAAAAAATTGCAAGCGAAGTTAAATGATGTTTTGAAAATAGATAAGTTTCGAGAACATCAACTGGCGGCTATAAATGCAGTGTTATCAGGAGAAGATACTATTTTAGTAATGCCTACGGGTGGTGGAAAGAGTTTGTGTTATCAATTACCAGCAATAACAATGAAAGGTCTTACTATCGTTGTTTCTCCACTGATAGCATTAATCGAAGATCAAATACATGGTCTTAAAAAAGTCAATGTTAAAGCAGGAATGTTGACGTCAAATAAAAATGATCTAGTTAAAATGGCTTGGGATGCTTTAGACGGTAAAAATGATGATGTTAATTTGTTATATATTACTCCTGAATTTATGAAGAAGTCTAAACGATTTATGTCTAAATTACAAAAATCATTTAACCAAAAACGCGTTAAATTATTTGCTATTGATGAGGTTCATTGTTGCAGTACTTGGGGTCATGATTTTCGTCCCGATTATCAATTTCTTGGCTGTTTAAAAGCTATGTTTCCAGGCGTTCCAATCCTAGGATTAACAGCAACAGCTACCACTAAAATACTTGATGATGTACAAAAAATGTTAGATATTCAAAGTTGTTTGATACTTCGAGCATCATTTAATCGACCAAATTTAATGTATGAAGTTAGAAGAAAACCTAGTGATAAAGATAATTGTTTGAATATGTTAGTTAATTTATTGAAGACAAGATTTTCTGGTAAATCAGGGATTATTTATACAACGACAATAAAAGATGCTGAAACTTTAACAGCCAGTTTACGTGGACACGGTCTTAAATTGGGATGTTATCATGCTATGCTGGAACCAGATGTTCGTTCTAAAATTTATCAACGTTGGATCACTGGAGAGTATCAAGCTGTTGTTGCTACAATAGCATTTGGACTAGGTATTGACAAACCAAATGTCAGATTTGTTATCCATCACTGTATGTCTAAGTCAATGGAAAATTATTATCAAGAAAGCGGACGCGCTGGTCGTGATGGTAAAAAAGCAACTTGTATTGTACTATTTAGACTCGCAGATGTTTTTAAACTCAGTACTATGGTGATTGGAGACAAAGTTGGTCTTCAAAATCTCTATAAGACTCTTGAGTACTGTTTAGACGCAAGTACATGTCGAAGAAGTCTTATTGCTACGCATTTTAATGAATCATGGAGCAAAAAAGACTGCAATGAAATGTGCGATCATTGTACAAAAACCAAAAAGACTGAAACAACCGATATAACGGCATATTGTCAACAAATATATCAGATAATTGATAAAGCCAATGAAACCGAGAATAATTTAACTTTATTAAAACTTGTTGATGCTTGGTACAATAAAGGTACAACAACTCATCGAGTTTCTAGTGTTCCTACACCAAAGTTTTCACGAGAAACTGCCGAAGCAATTATTGCCTATCTTCTTATCAATGGATATCTTAAAGAAGATTTTGTTTTTAATGCATACGCCAATTTAAGTTATCTTATCCGAGGTCCTAACTCAACTTTGATATCAGATAACACTCATAAAATACTTTTTACTCATGATGAAGGACTCAAGCTTTAGTTATTTATTTTAATCATAAACTTGTCCTTGTACTTAAATGTCGATTACTACAATAGATTAAATAGATATTTATTAAATAGCTTTTACAAATAAATATATGATAAGTTTAAAGTCAATTTAATGATTTTGTTTTAAAAGTTATTAAATCTTTTTAACTAATTAAATAAAAGTTGAATGACAGAGATAACCCAGAAATAATAATTAGTGTTGATAAAGAATTTAAAAAACTGATGGGTTAATTATATAAAAAAAAAAAAAAAACTTTTTTTTATCAGTAAAGTGACGATAAAGGAAAAAATTGTTTTTGAATAACTAATGTAATGATACATTACAATGGTATTGATTACTAAATAAATAAGGAAAAAAACTAAATTTTTATTGAAAGACAAAGAATCTTTGCACTCGATGCAAAAAAAAATGTTTTTCGTAATAAAAATTAAAAATATTTGCATTTACAGTTTTTAAAAAAGTCTGTAATAAAAAAATGATTTTTTTTTTAAGGGGGGAAAAGGGTCTGAGATACAAAAAAAAAGAGATTTTTTTTTTTCAGAGCGGCTTCTTTATTAAAATTCTTAAAATTTTTGACATTATTAAGCATCATTCCAAGAATATTCTGCAAAATTTTCATTAAAAAATATTGAAAAATAAGCCAGTGGTAGTGGGGAGAGCCGAGTCACCTCAAAATAAAAGTCTCCATGAAGTAGGCAGGATAACTCATGACTATCTCATCTGAAATCAAAAAACCTAAAAGATTTCTTTAGTACAGAAGTTTATTTTAGATTTGAATGAAGGAATAAATAAAATATTCATTTTTGAATTTTTTGTAAAGGTGGAATCAAAAAACTCTGATTTTTGTCAAAAATGGTTCCTTTTGTTTAATTAAAAAAGAAGTAATTATTGAGAAAAAAAATCTTTCGTTCAGATCGTAGATAAACTTATGTACTAAAGAAGTCTTTTTGGTTTTTTGATTCCAGATCAGTTAGTCATGAGTTATCCTGCCAACGGCATGGAGACTTTTTTTTTAAGGTGACTCAGTTCTCCCTACTACCCCTGGGTTATTTTTAAATATTTTTTTATGAAAATTTAGCAGAATATTCTTGGAATGATGCTTAATAATATCAAAAATTTTTTAAATTTTAATAAAGAAGGTACTCTGAAAAAAAAATTTACAAAAATATCCTCTTTTTTTTGTATCTCAGACCCGTTTTCCTCCTTAGTTGACTGTAAACTTAAATTATAAAAAAAAATATTGAAAATATTTATCTAAGTATTAAAAAAAATTTATATGTAAATAAATTTAAATCCTCATTAAAAAGTCACAAAGACATTTAACTTATTCTGTTAATTAATTTTGAAAACAGTAATCGATATTAGAAAGTTTAAATGAATTTCTATTTAGTTTCTACCGATAAAAATATACAAGAAATGAATACTTAAATATTTTTTTTAAAAAATTCATTTATCAATAAATCAAAAATAATATTAACAAGGACTTATTAAAAATTAACAATAATATTTGAGAAGAAATAGACTGAGCAGTTAAAATAAACTAGTGATTCAAGATGACCGCCACAATTCAGGTGGGATTATTGATCCTCAAAAGAGTAAAGCATTAATGCTGATTCGCGTGAACTTATGTTTTGTATGTTGAACAATATACATCGTATACGTCATTATTTTATTAAACTATGTACTATCTAAGCCTACGTTTTATATCAATGTAAATTAACGTCACATATGTTGTAATTTTTTTCAAAATAATATTAAATAACTTTTTGATACGAAAATTCATAAATTCATTCATTTTAAACATTCGCCATCTGTGATAGTGATACATTTAAACGAAAAAAAAAAAAAAAAAAAAAAAAAAAAACAAATAAACCCGGAAATAAGTACATATGTTTACAACTGATAACACCAATTGATAAAAAATATAAATATAAAGTATTAATTATTAATGTATCAGTATTTATGACTATCGTATTTAAAGTATTATACTATTATAAAATAAAAAAAAATATACATATAATGTAAGTATTTTTAAGTAATATAAATATTATTATTTTAAAAACGTATGTTATCAGTGCGTATATATGTAACCAGGTTAATATAAAATAGTTTGATAAATAATTAATCTATTAAAATTTTTTCAGATAACATAACAATGAGCGGTAGTTTTAAATAAAGTTTAACGACCAGCTTAAATGTTAAGTATGAAAACTGCAAGTTTAAATATGGAACGAAAAAAAATTAAATAATAGTTTATTTATAAATAATATTATTTAATTTCATTAGTATAACGAAAAATTTTAAATAAATTATAAAATGTCATTACCGAGTTTATTAAAAAAAGCAAGTAGTTATATTTTGGGTGACAGTAGTTCGAATCCACCGGGTATAATTTATCAAGATGGTGAAGCATTATTTTGTAAAAATAATGTTTGTGTTCATCCAACAAGTTTGATGAGACAGCATTGCGAAGTTATTCATCATCCTGGTTATATGACTGTTGTATGTAAATTAGATAAAAATACAAACATACCAAGTCTACAATTAAGTTGGATACCAAATAGTACTCTTTGTAAACATCCAACAACTTTAGAAAATACAATAATATCAAGAAAAGAATTATCTGTTTCAAATGAAACTCAGTCATTAGCAAAAATAAATGACGAAGACAATTCAATTTGTTCTGATAAAATAGATGTTTGCATTGAAGTCAAAGAACCATTGGATTGTAAAGACTGTGAACGAATATGTTCTGGGGGATTTAATAATGAACCGTCGAATGTAACAAATATAAAAAATTGTAGTAAAGAATCATGTGAAAAATTAAACTTATCAACGATTATTAAAGAAAGTATATCGGCATTGACTGAAGAGCCGCGTAGTATTAATTTAAATAATTTAAGATCACGATCAATTGATCAAGAGTCTATTGATAATATTACTAGTGGAATTGAGCCAAAGAGTATTAGTAGTATTTCACTTAATTCATGTTGTAGTTTATCTAATTCACTTGATAATCAGGATGTTCCTAATTGGATGCGAACACCAGAGCTTCTTGCTCTTCAACATAACTTGACCTTTCCTGAAAGTACAACAGCATCACCTATTGCTATGAGACGAGCACTTCAGTGTCGTAGATTTTCAGTGGATCTTAGCCAAATGCGATCTTTAAGACTTTTTTTTTCTGATTCTGCGTGTACAAGTGGACAATTAGTTGTAGCTAGTCGAGAAAGTCAATATAAAATCCTTCATTTTCATCATGGAGGTCTAGATAGACTTGCTAATATTCTTAATCAATGGCATCAGCTTATATTTTCAAAGCCCGATCAAACGAGCGATTGTGAAGGAACTTTACCGTATCGGTGAGTAAAATAATTATTTTAATTTTCAAAATAAAATTGATTATAATTTTACTTTTTTATTTAGACATTTTATGGTATGCCGACCGGAAATAGCTCGAGATGAATTACATCCAGAAGAAGGCCATGTACCAATGATAACTTCATTAACTTGGAAGGATTTATTAAATGAACGTGGACAAGTTGAAGATGATTTAACTTTACGTAAAGGAATATTTTTTGGTGGATTAGAACCAGCTTTGAGAAAAATAGTATGGCCTTTTTTACTTCACTGTTATTCTTATCAAAGTACATTTGATGATCGTGAACAAATTGATGAAATACGCAGACAAGAGTATCAAGAAATTGAAAAAATACGTTGCAGTATGAATCCAGAACAGTCTGAATTATTTTGGAGAAATGTTGTTTGTATTGTTGAAAAAGACGTTGTTCGTACTGATCGTGCAAATCCTTATTATGCTGGTGAAAACAATCCAAACATACAAATAATGAAAAATATTTTACTTAATTATGCCGTCTATAATGCTCAACTTGGATACACTCAAGGAATGTCTGATTTATTGGCGCCATTGCTTGCTGAATTAAATTCTGAAATAGATGCTTTTTGGTGCTTTGCTGGACTGATGCAACGATCTGTTGCTGTTTGTACTCCTACTGATACGGATATGGATAAAAATTTATGTTATCTCCGTGAATTAATCAGGATAATAGTACCTGATTTTTATGCACATCTGGAAAAACATACAGATGCACTTGAACTTTTATTTTGTCATCGTTGGATTCTATTGTAAGTTTTTAAATTGTATTTTATAATTTTAATAATTCATAGTACACATTATAATTCATATACAAAATATAATTATCAGTTATAAATTAACTTATTTATATACTTTATTTTTACTTTACTTTTAATTTTTGAGTCATAAATGTCTTAAAAATAAAATCACTGTATTTTATTTCATTTCATTTCAATAGTATGTTTTTCATTGTCCATAAGTCAATTAATTTTAAAGCTGATAGTTTTTTGAAAACCTGTAATTTAAGTTTTTAATTTTCATGTATAATAAGTTTTTAAATTTGAAAAAAGTTCATAGTGAAACCTTAATAAACTCACAATTACCAAAATTTTTAATTTCATGTCAACTCAATATCCAAATAGCACAATTGGCTCTGCGACATCTCTAATATATACTGTAAAAAATTTGCAAAGTGAAAGCGGATTAAATCCAGAGTAAATTTGGAGTGAATACGGAGCGGATGACTGTTTTTTTATTTAGTCTCTTCATGAAATTTAATTTATTTCAATATTAAAATTCCGAATCGGAGTGAAATAAAACCCAAATCACTCCGCTGGAAAAATAAACTTCTTATTTACTCCACATTCGGAGTAATCTTTTCAAAAACTCCGGAACTTTGAGTGACGGAGTGAATTCGTACTTAAATAAAATCCGTAGTCACTCTGAATTTACTTCAAATTTTTTACTATGTAAAATAGGAGCTCTGGCTGTTCTTTGATTTATAAATAATCCACCAAAATGTTAACAAAACTATGAGAAATTTATGTGATCGAAAAAATATCAGCTTAAAAAACGAAATAAATTGTGACAAAAAATAAATTACAAATAATTGTCATGTCATCTAAACGACGTCAATTGAGATTACTTTTTTAAGACGGGAAAAAATTTGGCTTTGAGACGGAATAAAATTTGTCTCGTCCTTCTTAAAACATGATAAAATTGTCTGTGCTACTTCAGTATCTTCATTAATCTCATTTTTTTTAACGGTCACATTGTTTTCTATTAAAGATTATGCTTTAACTTTTTTAATTACATGAACAAATCAACATTCATGTAAAATTAATAAATTTCCATGAGAATTATCCTCGGCAATCTTAAAAATTTTTAGCAGTGCATTTGAAAATTTTAAATATGAAAAAGTAAAATTCATATTTTTAAATTAATAAGTATCACTTACTTGATTGGTTTACTATGAATTAATATCGTAATTGAAAGTAGTAGCTATTAATTTCCAAAAATTAGTAAATTTCTTATAAATATGAATTTTTAATATTCTAATTTTTTCCTCAGTTGATTAATCATTAAATAATTTTGAGAGTCTAAATGAATAATTATAATGACGTCTAATTTAAAAAATGTAATGATAACTCAAATGATTAAATTATGACTCATTAATTATTTATAATTTATTCCATAATTAGTATTAAGTAGCTCTTATCTTATAACGACAAACTTGATAATTATTTCGGTATTTAAATTGTATCAGTATACATACTAATTAAAACCGTTATAAAATCACATAATAATATTTTTATAATTATCAATGAAAATATTTTGAATTTTTTCCAGGTGCCTAAAGAGAGAATTCCCGACAGAGATGGCTCTAGTAATGTGGGAAGCATGCTGGGTTAATTATTTAACAGATTACTTTCACTTATTTCTATGTCTTGCAATAATTTGCATCTATGCTGACGATGTGATAGCTCAAGATTTACGAACTGACGAAATGCTATTACATTTTAGTTCCCTTGCAATGTATATGGACGGTAATGTTATATTACGAAAAGCACGAGGATTACTGTATCAATTTCGACAACTTGATCGGTTGCCATGCACTTTAGCTGGTCTTTGTCGTCAATGTGGACCGGGTATGTGGGACAGCAGTCATGATCCGGTTATTGAATGTGTCGAACATGAAGAATCTGTGTGTCCTTATATTGAAAACTATCAAAATGCTAAATATTAAATTTAATTATTCATCTATATTTTATCAGCCATTTAAACTTACACATATCCATATCCATATTAATACAGATAACACAAACGCACCATAAATTTATTTGATAATATTATTGTTAAGGCTAAATTTTGAATATATATACGATATTTAAAAAAAATGATATTTAAAAAGATTAAATAATAAAGGATTTATTAGTTGATGAAAAATTAAACGGATGTTAAATGAAATTGAGTTAAATATAGATATATAAATATTTAATTCATAAATACATTTATCAAAACAGATAAATAATTTCATTTGTTCATTTTTCTAATTTATTATTATTATTTTTATTTATTAAAATACGTTATTTAGATTATTCTATAAAGGCATTCTCAGACAAAACCCCTCACTTTATAAAAATATTCAATGACCTTGAACTGTCATAACTGTATTAAAATTTTATCAATTAATTAAAAAAAAATTAAAGCATTAATTAAAAAAAGGACAACGCAGATACAATTTTACCGAGATATAAATTTAAAAAATTACTTTATTATAATTTTATTAAAATTTTGTAAGCCAAACTTTTTTTTACTAAATTTCCTTTAACTTCTAATTGATGACAACTGTAAGTAATTTTTTTTTTTTAATTCTATGGTCGGTATTCATAGTCAGAACTTACAGCTCATGATCGTCTTACTCATGCTAAATAATATCTTATGTCGTAAGGTCTAACTATGAATACTGGCCTATATTTTGGAGAAATTGTAATCAGGTTATTTTTTTTTTTCAATTAATGCTTTAATTTTTTATTTTTTTAAAATTGATTAATAAAATTTTAATACGATCGCATTCTAAAAATTTTGCGGAGTGAACGCGGATTTAAATAAAATCCAGATCACTCTGAAATCACTTCACTGAAAATCCAAACTCCTTGTTTACTCAGTATGCAGAGTTTTCTAAAATTCCGGAACTCCGAGTAATTGGGGGACACTATCTGATAATGCCCTTAATAGTACATCAAAAATTATTTATATTTATTTCAGTATAAAATGCAAGTAAAAAAAAAATAATAATAATAAAAAAATAAATTAAAAATGATGCTCAGCAAAGTTAACAGTTACTAAAATCATACAAACAACAGACCATATAAAAACGAACCAAAGCCAATAATTACTAATAAATGGACTTTTAAAATTATTTATAACATTAACACCAATAATATTACAAGTTTTTTTACGAGCATAATAAACTAAAAATGTTGGTATTATATACTGTATACCTGCACCAGCATATGAACCCGTAATTCCAACAAGAAATGACAAATTTTTAGTTGACATTGCAATAACATAAGGGGGAATTATTGCTAAAAATGGAAATAATATTTTACGAAGACATAAAGTGTATACTGTTGTGTTATTAAGAAACAGTGATGATAAATTGTTTCTCAATGTTATTGCTATTATAGGAAAACTAGTTGATAATGTAAACACGGGAAATAAAGCAAGAAAGTATTCAATAATAATTAAAAAAATATTTGTGTTTTTGGAACAGTCACCAGCGCCGCGAGGCCCAAAATCTAGGGTATATAAATCGTCGAGATGAGCAAAAGAGAAAGCACCCGTAATTGCTAGTAATAAATAAAAACCTGCTATTAATGTATAATCAAATAATAAAAAACGATTTAATTTTTTTTTATTTGTTATTGGGGCTACTAACGCCGGTAGTGAATGATGGCACATAAATGAATAAATACAAGCTCCAAAAAGTCCCGGGATACCTTTAAAAAAAATTACATACATGTAATGAATTGATGAATTCCATAAAAAAATTACACAGATACACTGTTAAAAATTGTATTTAAAATTTACAGCGACCTTCATGTCATCAACAAGTTTAAATCAATCAGAAATATAAAATATAAATTAACTTATTTAATTCATTTTCACCTGATACTAAAGTTAGTCGACGTTTAATCATTTTTGAATTTTTTAAAAAATGATCAATTATAAAAAAAAAAATATTTTAAAAATTGCACCTGTAGATGTTTTAATTTACTACAAGTGCATTTTTTTTTTTTTGTAATTAATTTTAAAAATAAAATTTGAAAATTTTTAATAGTCTGCTAACTTCAGAATCATTATTTTTACAGTACTTTTAATTTTCAAATTATAAATGTCATAAAAATTAAAATCACAATATATTTTATTTAATTTTATTTCATTTCAATGATTCTTTTTTTATTGTCCATGACAGGAGTTATCAGATAATTTGGACTGTTTTTTTCGGAAACAAAATATCTAAATATAAACTACAGACTGCACACTGATGCGCTACTGTCTAATCTAGCGAAGTTCGTTTTAATATTTTGATAATATTCGTTTGTTTAAGATAAAAACTCGTCCTCAGTTCCTGATTACTTTATAAGTGAATGTATAAGTGAAACAAAGATAATACCGTTCGCCCACTTGGGTGCAATAGAGAAAAAAGTAAGAACGTCTGAAAAGTCAATTAATTTTAAATGATATTTATTTTAAAGCTGATAGTTATTTGAATAACTAATATTTTAATCGGGGATTCTTTTCTTTATATTAATTATTTTTTAAATACGAGAAATTTTATAGAAAGAATTCAATAAACTCATAATTAGAAAAACTGATTAAGGTTTTTTTAAAAAAAAAGTAAGTACTGTATGTAAAATTTTTTTAACTAAAATCCAACTCAATATTTTGATTAATCATGTAGAACATACATGAAAAAGTCGATATTTGTGCAAAAAATAAATTTTATTAAATTACTTAAAGAATGATAACAATTTTTAACAGTGTAAATTATTTATTAATAAAAGCAAAATTAAAATATTTACCATTCACATTAGCAGCTGGAGGTGATGCTTGAGGACCATTGACAATAAGAATTCTTAGTGCATAAATAATCATTATTGTAAATGCTAGCCAACGCATTATTGACGTTAATACTTGAAGGTATTTAGTTTTTTGAATATTAAAAAATACAAATGGACCGAGCAGCAAGATGAAAGTTGTCTACATAAAATATGATAAATATTTATTAAACTTATGTTTAAAAATATCTGAATACTAAAATCAATTTATCATTTTTTTATTACCAAAGATATTTGATAAGCATCAAATCTTGTGACAGATGAACCTTCCCAGCAGGATACATTATCTGGTATTGTATCATTACATGTTAAATTTGCTGGTAAATAATTGCAAGCAACATCTGCTAATGATTTTCCAATAGCAGCTGCATAAATACTCAAGTCACCGTATAAATAAACGGCTAGACAAATGTAAAACATTGAAATTCCCAGTTTGTTAAAAAATATTGATGCCATTTCACCTATTTCTATTTTATCATTTATTGTATAGAATTTAGATGTTATTTCAGCATCATCATTTGTTACAGATGATTCAACAACCAGTGGTGTTTCCTCTGAATCAGAATCAACAAATTCAGCTTCACCAATTCTATGAAGAGCCTTTACATATTAAATAATTTTTAAATTAATATAAAAAAAGTGTATTTTATCTACACTGACAAAAATAAATATTATTATTAATAATATTTTTCATTGATTCGATAATTATTTTTGATAATCTTTATTTTTAACACAAGGAAAATTTATTAAGAAAATAAATATTATACTTATTTTAACGGCTGCAGTTAAGCCAACAAATGATTTAATTCAAATTAACAAATAACTGTTTTTTTATTATTGTGTTATTAGTAAAATTATTATTTTCTCTCAGTGTAGTTTAAAATATTAATTTTTCTTACTTTTTTTTTTGCTTTTATTTTCAGCCAAACATTTATGGCATTTGCTGATGCCATAGATTCTATCACAAATGTTACTGTGATGAAACTAAATCAAAGAAAAAAAATAAATGAAATTCATATCAATTAAATATTCAATTAAAAATATATATATATAAATATATATATAGTAATATATTATTAAATTTACCTGATAAAGCCAAGAGTTACAATAACTAGAGTTCCAAGAAGCCATCCTGCTCTACTAAAAACAGCTGGCAATGTCAATGCACCAGTTCCAACAATTAAATTAAAAATATAAATCAACCCGACCTAAAATTAAAATAAAAAATATAAATAATACTGAAAGTAGCTGATGTCTAATAATTATGAGTGTGAATGTCAGACATCAAACAAAATTTAAATTATTAATAAGTAGAGAAATAATTGATAGAATAAAATTTTTAAATGCAAGTGTATTTTTATGAAATTTTATCAATTATTTACTCTACGTATTAATAATTTAAAATTTGTTTGATGTCTGACATTCACACTCATATAATTAAAAAAGCAGACATACGATAATTTTTTAATTACACATAAAAAAATTAAATAATAAAATTTTTAAAAAATGCATGTACTGATTTTTGAATTGTTTAAACGTGCATTTTTTTAATTTTTATTTTATAGCATTTAAATTTATTATTTCAAAAATTTAAAAACTGTCAGATGTCAGTTAACTTTATTGTCTTTAATAATTTTTTTAAAAACGATAAATTGTAAAAAAAAAAATATTTAAAAAAATTGCACCAATAGTTTTTTAAATTTTCTACACGCGCTTACTTTTAGTTTATTTTTTATTGAAAATGATTTGTTGAAAAAAAATTTGACAATTGTTAATTGTCTGCTTCAAGATCATAAATATAACAATTAATTTATTAAACTAATAAATATAAAAAAGTTGACAGTTTAGTTCGAAATAAAATTGTTATGACAATAAAAATACTTTACTTTAATATAATATAAATTATTGTTTATTTACTAAATATATTTTGCAACACTTACAGGTTAAAAATTTCTATAAATATTATTTATTATAAATAAATAGTTTAAATTACCCCAGTAGAATACTGATCTGATGGATTTTGTTGAGGCATATTTTAAATGCCACGTTATTAATTTACTTGAAATAAACAACATCTATGTATTGTTATTTAATACACAACTACTTGTGTAAAAATATAACATTTTATGTTTACTGTATACTATTATTATTATTTTATCCTGTATACATTTGAACTGTCACTTGAAACAGTTCTACGTACTCACAAAGCCATGCATGAGTTTTGTGATAATATACATATAGTATGTGTGCATACATATGTATGTATGTATGTATCATGTGTTATATATTTTCAAGTTTAAAAAAAAACGGATAGATGGAGCCAAAGTAAAAAAAAGTAAAAAAATTATGCAAATTGATTTTTTTATTTAATGATGAAAAATTTTTATTTTAAACAGTTATTATAAATAATTAAAAATAAAAAATATAAAGTCACATTTATGATCATTCATTGAAAATAATTTTATTGAATTTAAAATATAAACCTAATTCTTATAATAATTATTAAAGGTTTACAAGAAAAATCTTAGGATACGATATTTCATTGACATTTAATGGTAGTAAAAAATCTACATTGTAACTCCGGAAAAACGCGAGAAAATTTTAATAAAAATGTAACTTTTTTTTTCTTTCTTTTTCATTATCTTTTAATGACTATATATGAATAATTTCTAATCAGTACATTTTTTGCTGGAGAGGAAGTTTAGGAGAAAGTCTCTCATTAGCGAAATAAATAAATTTCACGAGAGGAAGCTTTTTCAATGTTTTAAAAAAAAAAAAATTAAAAAAAAAAAAAAAAAAAAAATGAGGAATGCATTTCTATCGATAAAAAACTCGAAGAATCACGACATATCGTTTCCAGTCGATTAAATTTATTTGTTTTGTTTTTATTGTTATCATTATTATTATTAATTATTATTATTATTATTCCAAAGACTTTGTTTTACTATCCCATAAGCCTAGAGTAATCTTTAAATTATGTACGTGAGTAAACTTGCACAATATAATGGGAATAAATTATAATACTTTGGCTACGCATTTAGGGCGTCAATTGTGTCTTTAATGCTTTCACTTCTCTCTCTCTCTCTCTCTCTCTCTTAAAACTGCCTCTGTCTCTCTCTCTTAATTACTTCCCGTATTCTTCACCTCAGCTTATTATAAATAGTTTGAGCTGTTAGTTTATTTTTTGGAATTTCACTGCCCAACTTGATATACAAAAAAACTTGATTATTATTTACTTTTTTTTATTTTTATTTTTTTCATTTTTTTTTTTTTTTTTTTTTTACCTATCAGTGCATCTTAATTATAATACTAATATATATATTTATATATATATGCATGAAATAAACATTAATTAGCAATAGATTAATAGTAAAAATCATGAGGCCCTGTCGTCGCTAGGAATGAAGCACACTCGAATAACGAGATAAGTCTTATGGAATGTAGTTACAATTATTATTATTTTTTTTTTTTTTTTTCATCATAAAGTCAAAAAATCTTCACCTCAATGATAATTATAATATTAAATAATAATAATTATTATTACACATTAATATTAAATAATAATCGCGGAGATGAGGGCAGGAGGTAGTAGAAATGCGTGAAAACCTATCATTATAAATAAACTGTATGAAAAAATAAAATTATTTAGTGAGGTGTTAAGATATAGGGAAATAATAAATGAGAGAATATGCAAACTCTCTCTACTTTTTTTTTTTTTTTTATCTTTTTCTCTCCTCCTGAATTTGACTACCAACCGTATTGATGTGGGATTCGGACAAATGATGATTAATGATGACAGTATGTAGTAATAAATTTATGTTGTTGGTAAGTGTTTAAGTGCATTGTTGTTGATTAGTACGCTTAGAAGCACTTTCTGTGGACAATTGATGGTCCAGATTCGTCATATTCTTGTTTTGAGATCCACATCTGTTGGAAGGTAGACAATGAAGCAAGAATAGAACCTCCAATCCATACGGAGTATTTTCTTTCTGGTGGAGCAATTATCTTAATTTTCATGGTTGATGGGGCAAGGGCAGTAATTTCTTTTTGCATTCTGTCGGCAATTCCTGGGTACATGGTGGTACCACCCGAGAGAACGGTGTTGGCGTACAAGTCCTTACGGATATCAACATCACACTTCATGATTGAGTTGTATGTAGTTTCATGGATACCACAGGCTTCCATACCCAAGAAGCTTGGCTGGAAGAGAGCCTCTGGGCAACGGAATCTCTCGTTTCCGATGGTGATGACCTAAAACAAAAATAACAATTACATAAATATTTTTTTTGCTCCAGAATAAATACAATTGAGATGATTAAAAATATCAAGTATTATTTAAGTTGACTTTACCTGTCCATCAGGAAGTTCGTAGCTCTTTTCCAAGCTTGATGATGATGCAGCGGTGGCCATTTCTTGTTCAAAGTCAAGAGCAACGTAGCAAAGTTTTTCTTTGATGTCACGAACGATTTCACGCTCGGCAGTGGTGGTGAAAGAGTATCCTCTCTCAGTGAGGATCTTCATAAGGTAATCGGTGAGATCACGACCAGCCAAGTCGAGACGAAGGATAGCGTGAGGTAGAGCGTAACCCTCGTAAATAGGTACTGTGTGAGAAACACCATCTCCGGAATCAAGAACGATACCAGTAGTACGACCAGAAGCGTAGAGAGAAAGCACAGCTTGGATAGCGACGTACATAGCAGGTGTGTTGAAAGTTTCAAACATAATCTGCGTCATCTTCTCACGATTAGCTTTTGGATTCAAAGGAGCCTCAGTAAGGAGTACTGGATGTTCTTCAGGTGCAACTCGGAGTTCATTGTAGAAAGTGTGATGCCAAATTTTTTCCATGTCATCCCAGTTGGTAACGATACCGTGTTCAATTGGGTATTTGAGAGTAAGGATACCTCTCTTTGATTGGGCTTCATCTCCTACGTATGAGTCTTTTTGTCCCATACCAACCATGACACCTTGATGTCTTGGCCTTCCCACAATTGAGGGAAATACAGCACGGGGTGCATCATCACCGGCAAATCCGGCTTTGCACATACCGGATCCATTGTCAACAACCAAAGCAGCTACTTCTTCGTCACACATTTTCGTCTATTATTTTATCTATAAAATACAAAAAATTAAATAATTAATTTAATTATTTATTTATACATTTTTTCATTCAATAACAATTAATTTATTAAAACTATTTGTTCATGACTTAATTCATAATTATCAGTTATCAAAATTATTCATTGATGACTCATATTTCTATAAAAGTTATTTCTATTACTATTCTATCATTAAATTTCTTTTAAAAAACGTCAAGTACTTGTTGAGAATACCAATTGCCACGTCAGACAGAATATTTAATCGCGCCTTTACAACTCTGCTTTACCACACCGGCAGACCGCACCCAGCCCCACCCAACCCCGACTCGTCTACCTCTTTACAGAGATAAATTTTTACATCACAAAAGAATCACTATAATACGACCAACTATTAAACCCAAGTACATTCAAATACTCTAATTAGTATTTAAAAATTTTATGTCATTTAATTGACAATCTTAATATATGTATCTCCATTTAAATTTAAAATAAATAAATTTCAAACCAAGCCGGCAACCGGCATAATCCGGTACTCATATTACTACATCCAACCCACGCTAAAGTGTAATATGAACACAATTTAAAATTTAAACACGTTCGAAATAATTCGATCACTAAATCCGTACACTATTCACTATAAAATATTTAAAAATAAGTAATATTATTTTTTTTTCCAATATGCATCTTCGATTAAAATATTTAAAAATAAACTTACGTATAATTTAATGAATAAAAAAATATGTACACTATAATAGTGAATCGTAGTCACTATAATCACGAATTACACGGTTCCTTTGGTATCAACCACCGAGCACAGAATGTAGCTGGAATGATCGGTGAAGACTGTATTATATCAACGAGATAGTGCTAACTCCCACCATGGGTATATCCGGCAATAAGGGAGGGACACCCTCAACCAATCCTGTCGTTCTTTACCATATAAGGCAACTTACTGCCACCGAGGGACTCGTTTTATTTCCTACCCCCCCTGAACCAACGCGACGCTGACTCTGCCGCATCGAGGATCGTAACGATATTGTATTTTCCCCTCTATACAAATTTACTATACATCAATTCTTTTTATAATCAACTTGATCCCTGATTCATTAAACACATCAATAACTATTATTAATTATTGTACCATGACCCATCATGGAATCTACAACGTTCAATAAACAATTCAAAATAACTTTTTTTTTAAATTATCATTCATTTGTACATACGTTTTATTTATTATATATCTCATAAGTTTCACCGGACGCGTGATTTAAATTATTTAAAAGTTGTACGCCAAACTCAAGCCAAGTTTAAATATAGACCGTAACGTCAAACCACTTGAAGGAATCACCACTTGCCGGCAACCTGTCGATTCATTTAAACTATTTATAAAAATTTAAAAAACAAAATAAATAATCTGTAGGATTTTAATTTATATTTAATTTATAAATTTTTGAATTTAAAAAAACCCAAGCGAAGCACATGGATAGCAACGCCCTGGCTAGGCATGATGGCGGATGATGCGACCGGCTTTTTAATAAAAGTTTATCTATTAAATTATTTATATTAATAAAAATAATAGACTCGCGGCTTTAGTAAAATAAATATCGCAGTCAACAAACAATAAAATAACTTACCTTTAAAAAGTTTAAAAGAAGAGATGAATCTCTGAGGATTTAAATGTTTCAGCGTAAGTGCCCGTAGGAAGTATACTTGTGACAGGACTAAGCGAGAATCGTGAGTCGTGACACGAGCGACAACGCGAGTAGGTAGTGAGTAACGTGAATTAAAACGAAAACCAGGATCCTTTTGGACTAGTCCTTGGAAGGTATGGTCGGTAGTATTAAGCCGGCATATAAAATATTAAATAAATTCAATCAATGATAATATTAATGAATAAAATCATAAGGAATTTGACAGGTTTCATATACTTAATAAATTATAAATAAAAGATAAAAGTATTGATGACTCAATTGTGTCAATAATAATTAATAATGATAAAAAATAATTATATTGATACACCCCTGTTGGGTAAAATGGACTCGTCCAGGTTCCCTGTATCCCCACCAATTAAATTTTCACCGGCTCTTGCCATATATGGGCATAAAACGTGAGACGCGCTCCGATTGGTCGTCGCGTCAGCAACTGACTGGTTCCCCAAATACCGCTTCAAACTGTACGATATGAATAAAGTGAATACGATATATAATACTTGATGTTTGATAAATAAAGACAGAAAACTTACACGAAGGAGAAATACAGGCAATGACTCTACTACGAGGAATATATACTTATATATTAGTTTATTATAACTATAGCGTTTCCAGACTGACTCACTACTGTCGGACGTTGTTGGGGAAAAAAAATATAACCATTTATACAGCTTCAAAATTATCTGATGACAACGGATACACATATATTATTTTTTTTGCATTACGCATTTAGTCATTAGATATTTTATTGATATCAACCTCCATTGACTCATCGGGATTTTACCCTGAAAAAATTATAATTACTTTTTTTTATAAGATTTCAGTCAATACTTGTAAGTTGTCTTATATAAATCGATTTTTATCAATGAAGTAGGCCTATTTAAAAATACCGATTGAAAAGAATTTAGAAGCAGTCACTCCATGCAAACTGTATATCTATATATACAAACAAAAGAATTGAAATTATTGGAAAGAATTCGAATTTCATTATTTTTAATTTTTTTCAATTAATATTTTTAAACAGGGATAGACGGTACTTATTTATAATTTGAATTTAAAATTATATAAATAAGATGTACCGAATGATGATTGTTGTTTTTTAAGAGGAGCGGATGAGAAGGACAAGATAAATATATATAGACTTGTATAATTAATCAATTGTCATGCCAATGGCACAACCAAAGCCGTATAGTAAGGCCAGAAGTCTACACTAGTTTGTCAAGGTCGAGGTTTTTAAGCATCACCGGCCGTAAGATTTCTAGGACAAGCTTGTGTCATATCAGAGAATTACTTATATTGTAAGTATATATATGTATGTACAAGTTATTTGTACTGATTTGGTATGAGCTTGTTTATTATTACGACCATAAGAATTCTATCGAGTATGTATGTAATTTTGAAAATAACATTTTAGATTTTATTTATATTTTTAAACTTTATGTAGGTCGGTGACGAAATAAACAAACAATGATATTAAGTAATCGAAGATGAATAAAATTTATAATTATATTTTAAAGAATGTGGCCTTGCACCTTAATATAAGTTTTCTTTTAATCGATTGGCCAAGTTCAATGTCGTGTAGGTCGAAAGTTGAATGGCCCAATATAGACGCAGACATGCAACCACGCACCCAAGATTTTCCCAGCTACTAATATTATATTATATATATAATGCGACTACGCCCAAAATACTCAAATATAACAACTCGATCCAATTGCATCTTAATAATAAAAATAAAAAAAAATAAAACGCTTATGGTTTATATAAAAAGATAATTAGGAGTGTCAAGGTTATTTTGTAAACTAAAATATAAACATATGTGCTTCAGTAATTTTTAAATTATAAGCTTTAATTAAATCGTCCTCATTTAATATATACGCAACATTGTTTTCTATTTTATAATTATACATTTTAAATAATCTGTATAAATATTTTTAATTATAATAATTGTTGCGTTAAGTGGCAGATTATTGCTTTTCAAAAAATTCATTTAATTTCTTTACAATATTCTGTCATTTATTATAATTATGTCTTATCGTGAGATAAAAATGTGGTCTAAAATAACCAAGTTCAAAAAGTTTAAATAAGGGGAAAATATTTGGTTTTTTTTTATATTATTAATATAATTTTAAACTTTATCAGTTGAAAGTTAATTATTGTTATCGCTAGATAATTTTAGGATGTAGAAAAAATGTAATTTTAAGAAATTTAAACGCAATTTAATGATAATATTATTATCTATTAGTTGTCAATGAGTCCGTTATAAATGTATGATATCAACAACGTCCTCCTGGTTAACTGACCGAATAGTTTCTTGTCGACTCGTCCTCACCATATTTGAATAAAATAAAATAAACACAAAATTTCTTATACTGACGGCTGACCAGTTGGCTGTTCTTCACTATACAAACCGTTACATTTTTACGGTATTTAATTTTTATCTAAAAATAGAATTAACGATTAAGTATTTAAATAAATATATAAAATAGGCCATTAACAAAATATAATACTTTATCATATATCATTTAAGTTACAGTATAGTAAAAAAAATTCGTATTTATTACATTAATATATCTGTATATTGTTATGACTTGATTTCACACGTGGCATACACTTGAGTAAAATCGTGTACTAAAAAAGAAAATAAAAAAAAAGAAAAAATGAGATATCTTCACAGTATGAGAATCAAGGTCATACATTTTTTTTAAAAAACTAAACTTGGTATCCTTGTAAATAATGTCCATTTTTGTTAACAATTATTCAACTATAAATCTACTTAATTTGAATATTCAACTGAATTTCTTTTTTTTTATAAATAACTTTTAATGTACAACTAATTAAAAAAAACATTATATGCATGTATATATAACATGATAAATTTAATTATCGTAAAAGTACTTATGACTTTTTTTTCCAACTTGTAGAAAGTTGTTTAATTTAAAACGAATGAATATATGTAGCCTTGTTAATTTGTGACGCATCCATGAGTACATCCATGATATCAGTACATTTGGGTTAGTAATTCAACAAAAATGTGTCTAGCTCACAGTTATATGGCATTATGTTCTTTTAAAAACCGAGCCAAGGATATCAAGCTAGCGTACATTACTTTATAAAAATATATATGTATCTAAGTACATACTCATTGTACTCATTTTATATAAAGAAATATAAATATATATGACATGTAATAACGCAATAAGAATAAAATATTTTTGTTTTTAACCGTAGATGAAAAGTAGGAAAATTATCATGAACCATCTGATGATAATTAATAAATAGAAACTATATAATAATTAAAGTCAGTATTACTAGCGCATTCTCGTGTTAAATAAAATAACTCAGCATCCAGTTGTAAAAATATGCGTACATGCAGTAAAAGAGAGAAAATTAACATATACATAACAGAACCCAACTGATAGCCATTGAATTTATAGTTTTATACTCTTGTCATCTTAACTTTGGTAACAAAATAAAAAAAATATATATGTTTAATTAATGTATACATATATATGTAAATTATTGTAAATAATTAATTTTATTTATCTAAGGTGACAAGTTAAATAATAATTAAATCAATAACGTTAAAGTGAGGGTAAAAAAAAATTATTTTTAGTATATTCAACAAATATTTCCTCTCACTGTATTATATTGACATCTATTTATGGTATTAACAATGAAAACAAAGTATCAATTGTGTCATAATCATATATATTCATAGATAAGAAATAATAATATATTTATGGCAAAATGATACGTAAAAAGTGATATAAAAAAAATTAATTTATATTAGTTAATAAAACAAAGAAAAAATAATATACTTGGAAGATGACACATTCAAGCAGGTTAGTTTGTTAAAAAATATATTTTTATTTATTTATTTATTACTAAAGTTTTTATTAAGCAATATAATATATTATATAATAAGTATTTTAATTATTTATTGGTAATAATTATTTATAGAAAACGTGTAAGGAGCATGGAAGATGAAAGCAGCGAATTTACACCATTGAGTAAAAGAATAAATAATCTTCATTTGAACGGTTTCTCAGGAATTCAAGAATCGACGAGCAATAGCACAGAAGCTGAATGGAAAAATAGAAATTATACTTCCTCATCAAATGATTCCGAACCATCAACAAGTTCGTCATCTTGTAAACAATATCCTCCAATTCAAAATAATTATGCAAGTGATTACAGACCCGATCTTAATGCCAATGATAATCCATATTACTATGAAAATAATAAACTACTTTATTCTCTTTACATGGAGAGAATGAATAGACGATCTAATCTATAAATTAATAATAATAATAATAATAATAATAATAATAATAATAATAATAATAATAATAATAATAAATAAATCATTAATGTATTTATCATTTATTTTATGCATTTTACAAATAATAAATTTCGGTGAATTATTAAATTAGATAAATCAATATTTATATTTTTTTTATGTATCCATTTATTTATACTATTGACAAATGTTAATTACAATATAAAATGAATAATTATTTTTTTTTAATAATGTCATTACACATTTTTTTATCACCATATCATTAAAATTTCTATAGAAATAGACAAATTGTGTAAGAATGAATTTTGAAATCAAATTGCGCGCGTAAAACAGAAGCAACAACAACGCCGCTCACTTGAATTTATTTATACTCGTTTACAATTTAAAGCTGCGCAGCGATTGGTCCATTGAGAAGGGGTTAGAAATGCACTGATAGATGCGAAAGATCGCTCATTAAAAACAGAATGTACACGTGGGTGTAACAGCTTTGATTTTTAAAGATTTTTTTTATAAGCAACTAAAAAGTTCACGGCAGTCACTGAAAATTTTAAAAAATGCGGCAAATACAATAGACGCGGGTATTTTGAAAAGGACTAACATGAATGGTGTTGGTTGTACGGAGAAACATAAATTCGGAGCATCGATGTGTAGATTGTTGTGGTTGGTAAATAAACGTTCATAGAAATGAGAAAGTCGGCTTTAAGTAAATCGAGAGCACGAATGCCAGAGCGTCGACGTTCGAGTCAGTGCCAGGTTGTGAAGCAGTACAACTTTGAGAAGTTAACTGAATAACGGAAACTGTAAATTGTTTCCAGTGAGAGCGTGTTCTCGTTTATTCGTCACCTCGAGTGCCAGTCGTAGTGCGCTCCTAACAGGAGTATACTCAGTATAGAAGAGACCAGTTATAAAAAATTTATCATTTCTGACAGCTGCATAAGGTGAACAACGATAACGTCAACGAGTTGACGAAAATTTTTATTTCACAAGTAAGTGCACATACATATCTTTATAATATGTAAAAATGTAAAAATATATGTACAAGTATTGTTATATGTAGATATATATGTATATATTTTACTACTACTACAATTATTATTATTATTAATGTACAATTGTTGCTTTCTCCCGTTATTTCATCAACATCAACTTGTCGTCACTGGTGTTACCGGATATAAGCGTGTTTTTTTTATCCGTATTGTTTTGGTGGATGGCACAATGTTAGAACGCGTTAAACGTCGAGAAACCGCGAAACAGTGGCCACCGAGCACCCACCCCAAGACACTAAAATCGTCGCGGGAACCTCATCGTGACTCTACGCTCTGGCTCGAGCTCTTTGGTGGGGTGGTTAGAGGTGCGGACAGTGGTTGAGAGGTTGGTGGGGTTGGAAATTGCGTGGTGGTGGATGCCCACCGTGGAGGTCTCTCCGAGGCCCCTCCGTAGCATCTCTCGCTCCACTCTGTTTTCTTCCCACCTTGTGTTGCTTTTGATGCCTCTGCACATCTCCTCCTTTGGCACATCTAGGTGGGGGTGTAAACAAATCCTCTACCGCTCATAAATGAAAATCAGCCAATTAATTTGGCTATTACTTTATGATAACTTGCTTTGGTATTTTATCTTGCCGGCAAACAATCAGCATCAGCATCATCTCCACCAGCATCATCATCTACATCTACATCTGGATCTCGATTTTCATCCCGGTTAGTTAAAGCTGACCATCTTATCCAGTCTCCAGTCTTTTTTTTCCGACAATAGATCTATAATTATTCATTTATTTAAAAAATTGTTCTTTTTATCAATATTTAAATTTATTCCATCAAAGGCCACGTCATTGTTAAAAATAAAATAAAAGAAATTTATTTTTAATTTTAAAATGGCGGCATACATGATGACGTGGTAATATCTGAATTTAATACAATTACAGCCAACGCCCGTTAAATTTATTTAAAAAATATATTTTAAATGTAATCAATATCATAAGTATTAAATAAATAAATAATTATAAATTAATAAAATAATTAAACAAATATATAAATATATATATTATTTAAATAATAATAAAATTATTTGTTTTATTATTATTTTATTAAAATATTGTAGTCGTACATTGTACTGCGCAGTTGTTCCGCTTGGTTCGTTATTACGTCACGGCGTGACTATAGCCACTTGCAGTAGATGTTCTGGTCAACGTCTACGTGAAACGTCGTTGATCGTATAATATCAAGTAAAAAATAAGTGAAACCCGTGATATATGTTATTTTATAAATGTATGTAGATTAATAACACGTTAAATTATAATATATATATAAGTGTTATAATTAAAGTTATAAATAAATATAATTGCATAAGTATATTCATCTATATATACATCTATATATATATATATATATATATATATATATATATATATATATATATATATATATATATATATATATATATATATATATATATATATATATATATATATATATATATATGTATATATATAAGTAGAACAAGTAATATAGCAGTATCCAGTGTAATAGCACAAACGTAAGGCGTATTGATAACGCGTGAATATCGTGTGGCGTTTATACTCTTGTTAGTGTCACCCGAGCGAATGATGTGATGAAAAAGTACGTCAGCTGAATCGCAGGATGCAGTGATCGTACTTTAGGAACTTCCAAGACTCAACTCCAAGGGCGTACGAGTGGATTTACACTAGGTTACTACTGTTCTTGGCTTCGGACATGACTCCCTCTCCCTTTTCATTCTCGGGATCGCATGGGAGTAGTATCCCTTCTTTCTTGGTATGCCCCTACCCGTAGTTCCGCCACCACTTTAACTCTACACCCTTCCTTCCTTCCTTCCTTCTTCCGTCCTTCTTTTAATTCTTTAGCTAGATCTGATAAGTTATGATAAACATCCGTTGCCTAATAATCCTAATAATAAACTCTTCGGTTGGTACATGCTACCAATCTCTAACAGTCTAGTCCGCGCTGAGTAACACTTAATCTCATACATTATCATCTGGGTAGTTGAGTTGGGTGGTGAATAGTAACTAGCGGTTGACTTGTTGGTGTCAACCACTTACTTGCCTTTTTGTGTACTGAAACGCAACAGTAATTTAAGCTGGTATAATGGTATACTATTGTTTTAAATATAAATATTAATTCCCACTTGGATAGTCCCTGGTGCCTCCCACACTCTTTTCACGATTAAATGCTCCCACCCTGGCTCACCATCCACGTGTTGGTATCATTGTGACTTTTAACCCCTACCCCTTGTCAAATACCAATGTTGGTTGATGGAGTGGGGTTGATGTACTCTCATTCTCTCTATTATATCTCAATCCTAAATTACTTTGGTGAACATTCTCCCTGCTCTTTACTCCTGTCTGTCGAGGGGGAACCAACGACATTGGTGGCGGGGGAGGACAAGTATAAGGAAGAACAAGAAGTAGAAGAAGTAGAAGTAGAACCCAAAGAGGTGGTGGATGATGATGATGGAAACGGAGGGGGGTTGTATTTCTGACTACCCCACTGCTTTTCCCACCAATGTAACGTTACTAAGAGATGGAATTTTAAATAAAATACGTATGTGACGTTGGTAACATCTGAGAGAGCCTATCAGTGGGAGCTTGCAAACATAAATGATAAAATAAACCTTTTAAATCACATGCTTTACAATTCAAACTATTTCTTTAATTTTTTTTAACAGAAATATTTATTGATATATGTATAATGAATAAATTTTTTTTGTTTCAGGTTGTCAGGCAATAAGAAAATGAATTTCACTCCATTTCCCGGTTTCACGACTGGATCATTGCCAACCGGAGCTGTTCACCAGTTCACCACTAAATTTGCCCAAAATTTGACAGCTGGTGGTCAAGTGGTTGGTGTTTTGTCAGGGGGTGAAGGAGGTGTTCATTATTTAAGACCAGTTGATCCAAATGGATTTACTGTGGCAACACAAGGTGGAAATAATCAACAACAACAGATAATAACATTACCTATTACGGTACCTGGTAAAGATGGTACTCAACAACAACAGACCGTCCAAATTCAAGTTGTAAATCCAAATGTATCACAAGGTGGCAATAATTCGGATCAACCAAAGTATCATATTGCTCCTATATCACTTGGACAATTTCCCCAAGGTGCAGCAACTGTTTTAACAGTTGCGTACAGTCAACAAGGATCTGATGGTTTGCAAATACAAGTACAACCACAAAATACTGTTGCAACTACACAAACGTAAGTTGATTTATAATTTATTTATTATTTTTATATGATAAAACAAAAAAATAACAATTATAATAATTATTATTAATTTTAACAGGTCAGAACAAACGACTCAGAGTACCTCGACTGTTGTAACGAGTACGGCTCAACAAACTATTCAGCAGACTGTTCAACTTCCTGGTGCACCTGAAGGTCTTACTGTTGTTGCTCAAATTCCACAGGATTTAATTTTACGAGAAGCTATTGACTCAAAGGATGATATTAAGGAGGGAACAACACCAGTAGCTTTGATTAAACGCGCTAATGTTAAGACTCAGAGTAATCAAAATAATGATGAGTTTGTGACGGTCCCAGCAACATGGCAGAGCATAGCACCCACGGGTTCTACAGTTGCTGAATATCTTTCTCGATTTCAAACTCTTCCTCTCGGTTTACATCATTATCTTAAATTTTCGCCAGAAACGATAAAACGTGAGTCCACTATTGAGTCAAGTCCACTTGGTACTGATGGATTAGATGGCTCGGGTAGTACAGGAACTGGCGAACAAGCTGTACAAATAACAGTTGCCGGTGGTGAAACAGAAATAATTCCAGATGTTCCTGAAGAACAAGAACCTGGAACGAAACCAAAAAGAAAGAAGAAGTACAAGAAAAAACCACCTAAACCGAAGAAGCCCAAGCCAGGTCAAGTTAGCATTGTTACTGCTCTTGATGGTACCACGTTATTTTGTTGTCCTCAATGTAATATGGCGTATCCTGAAAAAGAATTACTTGAACAACATTTAATTGGTCATAAAATAGAGCGAAGATTTATTTGTGACATTTGTGGCGCTGGTTTAAAACGTAAAGAACATTTGGAACGTCACAAACTAGGCCACAATCCTGATCGACCATTCATATGTTCTGTTTGTATGAAAGGTTTTAAACGAAAAGAACATTTAAATTTACATTTCGTTATACATTCTGGTCAAAAGACAGAGGTTTGTACTGAGTGTGGAAAAGCCTTTTACCGTAAAGATCATCTACGAAAACATGCGAGATCTCACTTGGCTAAGCGAGCGAAAGAAGATCCACTTAGCATCGTTGACAATGCTCAAACTCAGCAGCAAAATGAGCAATCGCCGCAGAATCAACAGCAACAAACTGATATACAACAACAGACATCATTACCCGAGCTTCAACAAATCCAAATTCAAGTAGGACAAGGTTCACAGGCACAAATTCATCAAATCGCCGTCACTGAACAATCAACTGTTGTTCTACCAACTGCCGCGGAAACGGGAGCAATGGCAATGCTGCATCATCAGCAGCAACAACAACAGCAACAGCAGCAACAACAAAAGCAGCAGCAACAACAACAACAAAAACAACAGCAACATTAGCAGCAATTGGCCGCCCTGAGTGGTACTGGGCGGTATTTTCGATTTAATCATCAACGAGCTAGAGGAAAAGCCGCATAGAAAGTTTATTATTATTCAGTAATTTATCGTAAGAATTGATACCAGATAATATTTTACAATAATTATTAATACATAAAAACAATAATTCAGCTAATAATATTCGGTTTCCACCCTGTATTATAAATATTAAATAATTAATTAATAGTAGTGGGATATATATGATTATCGAAAATGTGAAAAAGTAAATTAAATAATTATTTAATAGCTGTTAAAGTTTAAATATGCCAGCGTTTTTTTTTTACTTGCTCTCAGACACGTTTACTATTGATAAACAAGAGTGCATATTCGGTACGAAAATACATGATAAAATATTTTCTTAAAAAAGAAAAATAATAATATAAAACAGAAAAAAACACGTGCGCGTTATAGTGTATGTAATAATTTGTATTGGTATTTTACGACTTAACTTTTGCCTACTTTGTCTTAATTATTTATTAGTGTTTTCTTAATCGTTATTTGGATTTTCCAACAAGTAAAGATTGTGTCTGATAGCACATGTTGGCGTGATTATACGTAATAAAATAATTATCAACGGGGGTATTTTTTTCTTTTCTTTTTTTCTACTACAAATATTGTAAATAGACGTAAAATCATATAAATGATTTATTGTAATAGATCATTAATGCCTTGGGCCCATTTATCTTGAAATACACTTAGATAAAATCCTTTTTTTTTCTTTTTTTTTTTTAATGTAAACTTACTGAATCCGTGACTGAATATTTATTTTTGCAAAATACGAAAATTATGATTATTTAAATTGAAGAATTAACTGAATTAATCATAATAAAAAATAATGATTTAAAAAACAAATCTATAATTCAATAATTTCATCTATAAATCGGG
The DNA here is from genome assembly GCF_026212275.2 of Microplitis demolitor. Classification (NCBI taxonomy): domain Eukaryota; kingdom Metazoa; phylum Arthropoda; class Insecta; order Hymenoptera; family Braconidae; genus Microplitis; species Microplitis demolitor. The sequence continues at coordinate 17,150,554 of NC_068549.1, read as the reverse complement.
ATAATAAAAATAATAAATCGATTATATAACTGTTATTTATGGTGTTGAAAAGTGATTCTTCCAATGGTTTTCAAATTTTAATGAAAACCATTTAAATAATTTGCTAAATAATTATATTTAAAACAATTCAATTTTATTAGCAATAATAATTAACGGACAATGCATAATTTAATTTGTTCGTAAAAAAAAATATATATATATAAATATATATTATAAATTTAAAGTAGTTACGTCTTTAACAATAATGCATTTGTTAATAACTTTAGGCTTCTATTAACTCCTTTTTTATCAATTGCTACCAATTTGTGCTAACATAAATTATATTTGTAAATTAAATTATCGAATTGTAATCATAAAAAAAATAAGTTATTAATAATAATTATGACTTGATATAAAAAAAAAATTAAACAATAACAATATTAATAAAAATTACTGTAATACTAATTACGTATAAAATAAACATTGATAAATAGATAAATATTTGACGAGTAAATCAAATCGTATGGGTAATGCGAGTTTATTTAAGAATTATAAACGAATTACTAATAATTACAAATTAGATAATTAGAATTTCCATTTAGATGCTATTGGAGTCATATAAATTTTTTTGTTTATTATTATTATTATTATTATTATAATATTAAGTAAAGTTGATACTTTTTATTTCATTCAAATAAAAAATTAAAATAAAGTTAAGGCAGTGGGTATATAGTTGTATGAAAAAAAAAAAAAATAATAAATAATAAATAAAGAAAATAAAAAACAAAAAAAATTAAAAAAAAAGTTATTTTACTATAATTATTAATATATATATATATATATATACATATATATATTATTGTATCGTAGTTTTTATTTGTTTGTAAGTCATTTACATTGTTACTTACATAAATATTGGAAAAATCATAAAAATAAATGTAAAAATTAAACATAAAAATTTTTAATTAAAAAAAATTTAAGTTAAATTAAGATTTTTAAATATTTAATTATTGTATTATTTTAATTATAACTAATTACGTGAAATTTTTATACGAGATTCGTTTCTTTTTCGTGTTTTTGTAGTTTAACCATTAGCACGTTAAATATAAAATTTTAAAAACACAGAGTTCTTATTTGTACTGACAATTTAATTATTTTAATAATGGAAAAAAATAATTTTTTATTTTTAAACTCATAAAATATTAAAATTATTTTTACACTTAATTATTTAAACTACATTTGGTTTGACAGATATGTTGAGTATTATTAAAATAACTTTCGACTATTTATTTTTGTTATCAAGTTGTAAAAAAAAGGTTCATTTACCATAAAGCCATAAATGTACTTATAAATAAATTTGAAAATTATAAAAAATGAAAGTGAATATATGTAAGTGTAGTGATAAAAAAATATATGTAGGACAACGATGACTACATAGAGATAGTATAATGTCAAGGAATCGAAGGATAAAACTGTCGGTGGTTTATAAGGTGGACTGGATCCTCAACCCATTTGATCCAACCCACCGAATCTACATCATCCCATTCCACGGATCTCTGGTAAATGTACCGAGGATTTATAATATATATATATATATAGCCAGGAATATCAGGCAGTATGTAGACCGAGGAAACTACTCATAGTATATTCGTATTCGGGTATTTTCGCCGTTCGCACATCGTCGTTGTCGATAGGGGCGACATGGATGGGTATGGGTATGGTCCGTGGAATGGGTAGAAACATAACGCGGATTGTGGGGACGTACGGGAATTGGGAATGGGAATGGGAATTACGACTACGACGATGGCAACTACGATGAGGTGGGTTGGTGGAGAAGAGAAGTGGGTGAGGGTGACTGGGTAGGGAAACGGCGATACGCGGTGATGCTCGCGGGGGCCGCTGAGTGCCAGAGAAAAAATAGTTAAGAGGCTGGCGCAGTAGAGGGCGGACAGTGGGGTGGGGACTCAAGAGACAGGTGTCAACGGTCACGGAGGTCGTTATTTTACTTTCCTTTATTTTTTAATACTTCTCAATAATAATAATAATAATAATACTAATACTAACAACAACAATAATAGTTACGCACTTATTTTGCGTAAAATTTTATTTTTTTAAATTTTTATTTAACATTCAAATAACACCGGTGTAATATAATATACGTGTGTTAACGGTGGAATACGCGAAAGGCCTTATATGTCATTATACTATCAAGGTCGTATAAATGGTAAGCTTCAAAAGATATATACTGCTCCGAAAATGACTACTAGATTTTTAAAAATTTAAGTTATATGAATATGGTGATTGTGGATCTCGCGATCAACAAACCACTTGATGTAATACCGGCTTTTACGGCCATTTTATACCTATACTACTAATGCACGTATTTTTATCATACATTATTTTTTATTATAATTATTTTATTTATCAATATCTACTGGTCTATTTAATTATAATTTATAATTATAAACAAAAAATAATTTATATAAATTAAGATTTATTGATAAATTGAAATAATTATTAACTATAGATGTGTAATTTAAAAAAACTCATTAGACAGCGATTATTTATTTTAATTTTATTATTATAATTATTGTAGATACTCGTGGATTAATGATTATAATTAATGTCTTGCAATTAGTTAAAATATGTATCAGACTTTGAGTCCCAAACGCGAAACGCCGACGCTGTTACGGTTGTTACTAACACAAGCATGGAGTATGAGTACTGTACGAAATCTATGACGCTAACGCTATAATCGACATTTACTACGGAAGTTATATGCTGTAAATAATATAATAATAATAATTATTATTATTAATAAATGTGTGGATAAATAAATTTAAATGATAGAATGTGGTTTACTGTATTCATATAAAATTTTGACCTTGACTGGTGGTTAAATAATAGTCTGTAAATGTTCGACAGTCATAGTCAAGAGTATTGACAGCGTGCAGGGTCAAATATACGGCCATTGTCGGCAGAGGGTTGGTAACCAAAGAGATATTTTGTGAGAGTGAGAGAGACAAGTGGTTTTGGTACGGGGTTAGAGTAAGCGAATGAGCAAATAGAACGAGTGTGAGTAACCGCGTGTTAAATGGAAAATTTATATTTATTTATTGTACTTTTTTATTTAATATAATTATTATTTTCATTATGACGTAATATAAGATTATAATATATGTATGAGTTAATGTAACGGGGATGTGACATTATGAGGTGAGATGTTAATTTTCTGCGGTTGGGTTTAGTTTTTTTATTTATTGATTTTTTAATTTAATTATTTAGATGATAATGTAAATAATTGTATATTTTAAAAATTAAGTTTATATTTTAATACTAATTATGTAAACATTGTGTACACAGGTGTCGCATTGAGTATCTGCAATGAATTTCCCACCGTTTGGAAGTCACTTTCCTGCTACAATCCCTAGTATTCATCAGTTTACTGCTGATGGTACTAGTGGTAGTAGTGCAAGATATGCTAATCACTTTCCTAATCAGCCTCCGATCGGAGTGCCGGTTGTGGGAAAATATCGTCCAGAAATAAATGGAGGGCAAACTGGACAAAGTCAAGGAATGATAAGCAACAAAAGTACCTACTCGAATAGTAATGTACACTCACATTATTCAAATGTGCCATACTCACAAGCACAGTCTGTACAACAACGTCCGACAAATTCACCGGGTATGCAAGAAAAACGTTCTTATCATCAGGTATATACATATTTTTAATTTTTAATATTTAATTTATGAATTGCAGTAATTTTTTATTATAAAAATTTTATATTTAATCAGGATGTGTGTAATTTGCTGCAAGAAAAAGATAAAAAAGAAAAAAAAACCGAGGAACAACAAAGAAATACAGGTGATTCGGGTAGTACAACAAATGACAGTGGACAACAAGATTATTCATCAATTCATCAGCATCATCAACAACACGCGCACACCCAAACACCAGCCTCAATGCCAGCAACATGGCAATCTCTTGCAACTCCTGGCTCTACAGTAGCTGATTACCTCAGTCATTTACCGGCAAGCACATTGCCATTAAGTTTACATCATTTTTTAAAATATTCTGCTGAGAGTATTAAAAAAGAATCTGAAATGCAAGCTCATACTACTTCAGTGGCTGTTGCTACAACAACAACACCAAATATTATGATGTCACCTACTACGAAAAAAAAGAAAAAGAAGAAAGTACCAAAGGAAAAAAAGCCAAGACCAAAACCTGGTGAAATTCGTTTGACAACAGCACTTGATGGATCAACACTTTATTGTTGTCCAGAGTGTCATATGGCTTATCCTGAACGTGAACTTCTTGAGCAACATCTTCTAGGTCATACACTTGAGCGTCGATTTGTTTGCGATATTTGTGGTGCTGGTCTTAAACGTAAAGATCATCTTACGCGTCATAAACAAAGTCATAATCCCGAAAGACCTTATGTTTGTACTGTTTGTCTGAAAGCATTTAAACGAAAGGAACAATTGACATTACATTTTGTCATACACTCTGGTGAAAAAAGGCACGTTTGTACAGAATGTGGTAAAGGATTTTATCGAAAGGATCATCTTAGAAAACATACACGCAGTCATATTGCTAGAAGAGTTAAAGCAGAGCTCAGTCAAAATGCCAGTAAGGAAAAAAATATTATGCATATTAAGTACTTCTTATTTTGGGTATTTTTTAATTTTAACAGAGTCGCCCTCAAAACGATGAAAGTTTTAAATAAAGCAATACATGTATTTTTCGCAATAAAATTCTGAAGTTTAATAACTCACCGCAACTCGTAAACATACAGGAATAACTAAAACATATTTTTGTAGGAAATTAAATTCTACGCAAAACGTCTTTAGTGTCATATCTAAAAAATCAATGAAAAAAAAAAAGTTACAAAGCAATCAAGTTTTAAATAGGGGTGTGCGAGTACTCAAAACTTCGAATTATTCGAGGTGAATCGGATCGAACAATTCGATTCGAAATCCGCCTCGAAGATTCGAACTATTCGAAACATCTAAATAGTTCGAAAGTATTGAATAGTTCGAACTATTCGAATATTTCAAGCTTTTTTAAATCTTATGTTTATTGAGTTTATGATCTTATATGGGCTATTTTCAAGTACAAATATTAATAATATAGTAGTTTTTCAATTTAATAAAATCATAAATACTAAATTTTTCAGATGCATTAATATTACTTACCGAAGAGTCGGAAAAATTTCAAATTATTCAAATCTCGAACTCTTCGAACTATTTGATTCGAACAAAATTCGCACACCCCTAATTTTAAAACACTCAAGAAAGTTAACGAAAAATTTGCTTTTTAGTATATTGTCATTATTTTTGTAAAGAAAAACTTTATTTTAAATTTAAAATAAATAATTCTATAGAGAATTAAATTCTCTATAATAAATGTACTGTGCGTTACTTTGGTAAAATTTATAGAAAAAAAGTTATAGAACTTCAAAAATTGAAGTTGACTAACTGAGCTATTTTATTACAGACTCAAATTTTTGTTGATCTTAAAGTTCTGTAACTTTTACATCAATTTTACTGACATAAAGTACAAGGCTTTTTTCATAGAAAATTAATTTCCTACAAAGTTATTACATTTAAGTTTTAAATAACATTTTCTCGTATTAAAATAATAAGAATTAACAAAAAAGAGAATTTTTGCTTTTTTCCAAATTTGGTTGCCTCGTAACTTTTTCCTCATTTACTTTATGGATATCATGCTAAGATTTTTTTTTCTGTTGAGAATTTAATTTCCTACAAGAATCTCCCCATTTGAAATTATCAGAAACTTTTTTTTTTATATTTTTAAAAAGATTTGAGGCGAATTTATTCAAATTAATAAATAATCAAAACAAAGACTACTCTTATACATATATTTAATATAAATATGATATAATTATTTATTTATTAATACTATGATCATATATTGTCTAGGTGGTGGTCAGCAACAAAGCCAACAACAAAATAATGTTACGAATATGCAAGCAACAGCAGTATCTGCTTCATCTGTTTTGCCGGGTGGGCATCCTGGGCCTCTCCTGTCCTGAGCCCCGCCATCTGGGAGCTTTCAAGTTCCCCATCCAACAAATAACAGTGTCATTAATTCACATCAAACGAGTAGTCATCAGTCTCATCATTCTCATCATCATCATCTTGCTGCAGTTAATGCCGCAGCACATCAAGCAGCTGTTGGCGTACATGCCGCTACCTCTAGCCAGTATCAAAGTCACGAACTCAGCTTTCTTAGTCATGTCAAAAATTTCTGATAATTAAAATTATTATTAATAGGTAAGCATTTTTCTTCATTAATTTACTCTGCAATGGATAAACAAATTGTGTCTTTTATCAAGGCAATTCAATTTTTTAAAATTATTATTATAATGGTGGAATAAATGAATAATAATTCACACACTAATTTTGTCCTATTGTACAGTTTGCCAAGAGTTTAAATCAATATTTTCATAATTAATTGATGCATTAAATGCCATGGTAATAATCATTCAATTATATAAGTTATTAAATACAGTAGTAAGACATTATTTTTTTTTATTTTAAATGTATTTTTTATTACTTGTGTATTTGCAATATTTAAAAAGTTATTAGGTTCGATAAAAAAAACTATTAGTAATTTAGACCTTTACAATTTTTATAATGTAATAAATATCAGTATTTTTTTTTTTTTTTGATAATATTGTCTTAAAATTCAAGTAGTTTTGGCAGCTAAGAGTAATTATTTACTTTATAAATTACGCTTGACGCGAAGCAAAAAAATTTACAGATATTTTGTTTTATATTTTTTTTTTTTTATAATTGTCTTTAAAAATTTTTAAATATTTGTTGAGTACTGATTATAAGTATAAGTTTATTTTTAATTGTTTTTTTTACTTCCTGTGTATATAAACATATATATATATATATATATATATATATATATATATATATATATATATATATATATATATATATATATATAAAATTTACTATTATATATGTAATAAGATCAATAATTATTGAAGGCCAAGATTACTAAAATTATTCGTCATTAGTCTGACGGTAATTATTCTTGTAGACTTCTGGTTGTGATTTTTTGTGATCTTTCCACACCGTAAAAAAAAAAAAAAAAAAAAAAAAAAAAAAAAAAAAAAAAGAAAATATTTTTTCAGTACCTTTTTTATTTGATATACAGTTTTGTTTTGATGTATTAACAATTCCATTAATTAATAGAATTCTGTTTAGTTTAAACAAAAACGCCGTGCCATTGTTTTTTTACAATTTTATCATGATTTTTTCTTTTTGTTACTACTAAAGTTTATGTTTTTATTTTTATGTAGTATGCTGTGGCAAATAATATAAATTTATATAAACTGTAAAGATTAAGATTAATTTAGTATAGTATTAATAATATATATGACCGAAAATATGTTGTAAAACATGTATTTTTAAATGTATAACATTTCATATTTTTTCATTTAATAATTATTTTATTTAAAAAGATACAAAATTATTTAAAAAAGTTTAAAACTTTATTCAATAATTATTATAATTAAAATTAAAAATTTTATTTATATTAATAACACGGGTTAATATTTTTTTATATTAAAAAATTTTTTTGTTATGTTTCGAAATTATTTAAAAAAAAAAAAATTCATATATATTTGTAACTTGATAAGTATTTTAAAATTTAATTAAAAAAAAAAATCAACTTGCTCTTCGGTCATTTGGCGAAAAAGCCAAAATTCAGGTTTTGTCAGACCTCAATATAAACATAATTAATAAATAATAATAATAATAATAATAAGAAGAATAATAATATAATAAAAATAATAATAACAATAATAATATAATAATAATAATATTCTTTAAAGCACATACATAATATACCATTCAAAAACATAAATATGTTGCCATAAGTATTGATGTAAAAAATCTAAATGTAAAATGATGTATTGAAGCTATATTGGAATATTCCACCGCCATCGTACTATTTACTTATAATCGTAATGATAAGCAAACGTAGTTATTGTAGAAAATAAGTTTGTATACAAAAATTAAAAAAAAAAAAAAAAAAAAAATAAGCTTGATAATATGACAAAGAAAAGAAACAATCGGGCGATATCTACATGGTAAAGTAAAATAATAAATTTTTTTGACACACAATATTAGTGATAAATTAAAAAAAATAATAAAAGGCAGAAAAAAAAATAAACATTATAATTGCATAATAGCAGTTATATTTTTTATTGTAATATTAAAAATAATTTAAATGTCATTTGTCTCAATACAGTTTAAAAACAGTGCCCGTTTTGAGTATGATATATATTGATTCAAATTGTAAACATGCATACATAATTAAATTTATAAATTATTATTTTCTTGCGCTATTTAAATAAAATATAAGATTATTAAAATAACAATAATAATAAATAACAATAATAATAAAAATGTATAAGAAAAATAATGTAGACATCTAGAATATGAGAAAGTGGAAAAAAGAGATTTAATATTTTTTGTATTGCAACCTAGATAACGGAGCTGAAAGATGTAGGGTTGAAATGGCTATATAGAGCACCTGAGACATCAAAGCTTTCTCGTGGCATTTGTATGCTTGATATTTAAATTGTGCTTTTTATACATCATCAAAGTCCTTCGAATCCACAATTAAGAATTTATATTTTGTCAATTAATAATTAATAAAAATAATTCATTAATATTATTTTAATAAATTATAATAATAATCAGTTAGATTTAGTGAGAAAAAATTAATCCTTTTTTTAATTATAAAAAATTAACTGAAAATATTTTTCTACAATGTTTAAAATTAAATTAGAATAACGGTGTAATTGTTAATACAAATTTATTATAAATTAAATATTTAAAACCAAGTATGTAATACTTGAATATTAATTTATATTAATTGATGTGATTCGTTGGATATTGAATGATGTAAACAGTAATTATTATTTAAACAAACTGCTTTTGTTGTTAAAATTAAAATGAGCACACAAAAAAGTAATGTGTTATGAGTGGTAAAAATGTATTATGTAGACAAAACGTATAAAAGATATTTGTAATAGTTACATTAATAATATTGTAGTGAGTGAGTAAGGAAAGTAATTTGAAATCTTCCTTGAAAATAAAAATAATTAAAAAAAAGAAACAAATAATAAAATTGAAAATTCGATCATTAAAAATTACAGTATGAAAAAAAAAGTATAAAAGAACATTAATAATAATATAGAATTGAAAGAAATAAAAAATAATAATTCATCGACAAAGTACAAAGAATAAAAAAAATAAAAAAAGAAAAGAAAATAATTAAAAGAATTTCTCCATTAGCATTTTTAATAATTTATTTTTTTTTAAATTCTTAAAGCCTTCCATTAAATTAAATTTTTTTACTTATTTTTGCAAGTAATTAATTGCTTAGTACCAGAAGTTCTTCCAGGATAAAATAAAACCAGTAAACTGTTTCAAACGTGAAAAAATTTAAATACATCAATCAAAAGACAAGCAAATAGTAAAGAATTAAACTAAAAAAATAATAATAATAGTAATAATAGTTTAAGAATTCAATAGATAATGTCAAAGTGATTCCATCTATGATCTCGTTTTATTTTTGTATAGATCACAGTGCGTTTCTGATAACGCATTGAATATTAAAATAATAATAGAAACAAAAAAAAAAATGATAAATAAATAAAATGAAAATTAAAAAATTAGAGCCATAGAAAGTGTGAAAAAAATAAATGCTGGAAAAACTTGAAAAATAATTTTAAAACATTCCTCAATACTGCTTTATATATTATAATCTTCACAACATACCTATATGTATGTATATATTATTATATATATACACAAAAACAAAAATTGTAATAAAGTCGAAGTTTAATATTCACTGTTTTTGTTATTTATTGAGTTTTTTTTTAATTTCAAATACATTTTATTTTAATTTTTTTCATCCTATCCTATAAATGATCAGTGTAAGAATAAATATGATAAAAATAATATAAACGTAATAATTAATAACAAACGTAATTTTATGTATTTATAATATAGAGATAAAATTACTCGTTTTGTAAAAAATCATATAAAATTTACTGTAGTAATAACGAAATCTATTTATTATCTAAGTTAATAAATAATGTTTGATTTTTAAACTTATTTTTCATTAGTAATTTAATTTAAACAGTACAATTGCTTATAATTTATTTTATTTCGTTATTCAATTAGTAATTTAATGAGTAATATTTTAATTTTACTATATCTAGTTTTTTATTTATTACATGTCAAGTTAAGAATTAAATTTTTAATTGATATTATTATTGACAATTGTTTAAGTATCGAAATGATTTCACAATACTGTTAATTGATAATTTCTCGGCTGTCATTTCCTTCCAATTAATTATTCTAAAGCGTAAGTCTTTATTTTTTAATTATTTTGCGTTAGTCATAAAAAAAGCAAAATGCATCTTATTCTTTAATTATCACATTAAATCACACATACTCATAATTATTTAAAAACATTTATTCAATATATAAAATTATTCCAATTGTACTGCCGCTACTTTTTTTTCTCAAGCGATATTATATTCTATTTTAAAACTATACTGAGCGAAAATTACTTTTAACAAGACTTTTTTTTTATTAAAGAATTCGTTTTGTTCTCAAGAATTCCCAATAATTTTTCGGTATTAAAAATTGATAAATTTAATTAAAAAATATCATTCTTCTAATTATTTAAATTTGTAAAAATAAAGATCAACTTTTGTAATAAAAAAATTATTTTTTTTTTTCAAGTAAAAAATTTAATAAAACAATTTGATTCTTAATTTATACAAATACACTTTAAATAAAATCTAGTTAAACTTGAAATTCAAATTCAAAATTTTTTTAGAAAAATATTTCCACCAGGGAATATTTAATTAATTCAAATAATTATTAAAAATAAATTCTTTATTCCAAAAAAACATTTACTTTCTAATAATTACTTTCTGCTCATGTGTATTATTAAAAATTAAATCGTTTGTAAATTAAATATCGATAATAATAAATAAAAAACCAAAAAAAATATCTAAGTACGTAATATTGAAAAAGGTGGTGCTCTTAATTGTCGGACCATCATCGCAATATTATCGAGTGTTTCATGAGGACTACTACGTTCTTGAAGATTAGTTGTTTGTGATTCAACAACAATTTTATTACTAGAATTATGGCTTTGAATGTGTTTTTTCAGATGATCTTTTCTAAAAAAAGCTTTACCACATTTTGTGCATATTTGATTTTTACTACCAGAATGAATAATCGTATGTCTAGCTAAATGTTCATTTCGTTTAAAAGCCTTGCAGCACAATGTACATTTATAAGGCCTGTCTTTGTTATGACCTTGCTTATGACGATCTAAATGTTCTTTGCGTTTGAGACTAGCACCACAAATATCGCAAATATGAGGCCGTTGTTTATGATTTTCTAAATGTTCATTAAATAAATCACGATCTTCAAATTTATTTGGACATTCTGGACAATGGTAAATTAACGTACCTAGAATTTTAAGAAAATAATAATAAATTACCATAAATAAAATATAATTTAAATTTACTAAGTACTAACCATCAATACTGTTTGTTAAATTTGAATCAAATGATCGAGAAAGTCCAAGTGAATTAGAACAGCGAGCTAAATATTCAGAAGTACGTCGAAAATCAATTGACAAAGGATCAGTCATTGTCGCAACATCAATTTTTTTAATTGTTCGATTATTTTCATTGGATCGAGTCGATGATTGATTTATATTTTTATTATTATAACTATTGACATCATGATTTTCATCAATTTGATGAATCGTACGACAATTATAAGATGAATAATTGGGATTCATAGTAGCATTTATTGTTTCGAAATTATTATTCAGTTGATTACTGATGTCAGGAATACATTTTGCATCACCAGATCCAAAGGCCATTTTTAAAATAATTATTTAACTACAAATGCTATGCATAAATAACTATTTTTATACATTACCGCAACATAAATTACAAAAAAATAAAACAAAAAATTTTAAGATAAAAGAAATAATTTTCTGTCTTACGGTTCATTGTCACAATTTTTATTTTAAATCACTTGTTATTTTTATATGTATTGTTTATTTATATATGTGTTATTTTTTCAGACAATAATCTGTTGTATCTCTGATCACCTGCTGTTTTTTTTTATGTGTACGTTATTCGTTGTAAGTTGTAACTGGTAAGGGCTAGAGTTTGCTGGAGTATGAATAGTGGCGCTGATATTTTTGGCAATGTACATATGTGTGTATATTTTATTTGTTACATATAGTTGTTAGATGATACGGAAAGTATCAGACAAAACGAATTTATTTCTTCTAAATAGACAAATAAAATACTCAAAGAAAAAACTTTCAAGAATTATGAGTGAATGTAGTAGACATCAGATAATTTAAAATTATTAATAAATTAAGTAAATAATTAATAAAATAAAATTTTGAAATTAAGTGCATTTTTTATAAATATTATTTTTTTAATTATTTACCCTATTTATTTATAAGTTTAAATTTGTCTGACGTCTGCTATATTCACATTCGTTAAAAATTGCAGATAAAAGATTTTAAAACGTAATTTGTTTATAAAACTTGATAAATTGTCTAATATCTTACGCTACTATTATAGTATCATGTTATGGAAAGAAACAGACATTAAAAAGACACTTTTACAAATTGCATATCAAAAACTGAAAATTTTTTTTTGTGTATGTCCTAAAGCTACCATGTGTTATTTGTATGATAGTAAATGCACAAGATTCGATAGTTTTTATTTTGAGAAATTTTTAGATACTTACTGAGGATTTTTTTTTAAACATTAATGCACATATGTCATAATTATTTATTGAAACAAAATGTAATTTTTCTATTAAATAAAAAATAAAAATGTTAATTGTAATACATTACGTTAGTTATGTAGTATTTATTTATTTGTGTTTAGTAAAATTACTAATTATAAAATATGAAATAAAGTACCACAAACATTTTGATAAAATTAATTTGAAAAAGAAAAATGTGAAATTTTTTTGTTAACGAAAACGAACGAAAAATCGAAAAAAATAAAAGCTGGCGTTAAGAAAAAATACCCAATATAACGAAAATATCTACGAAGATTATTATTACAACAATATTCTAATATGTAAATATTGGGATATTATTTTTCTTGGATATTTTTACATCTGATGTTTCATTGGTCATGAAAAAACTAACATTTAAGATTACAAATATGTTAAAGTTTGGTAGTTTTAAACATGATACTGAAACTAATAAACCTGACAATTTTTGTTTTTTCTTAAAAAGTTAAGAAATATTAAAAAAGAATTATTTTTTAGTAGAGCACAAAGATTTTGAAAAATCCTGCGAATACATTTTTTAAAGTTTTTTCTATTAATGGTAAATTTTTTTATCTAAAAATAGAAAAATAGTTGTATACTAATTTCACTTTCATTGTTAAATTAACTCATTAGTTTTCTTTTATAATCTATTGTGATACGTCAGAATATTTGGATTACTGAGAAATGAGTTCAAATATATATTATTTAGCTCCAGATAGAGCTTCCATTATCAACATCTTTTGTAATATTTAATAAAAAATAATGTTTATTTTCATAGATTATTTATAGTCCCAAGTAGCACAGAACAACTTTAAAATGTCATAAAAAAGACAAGACAAATTTTATTTTGTCTCAAAGCCAAGTTTTTTTAATATAAATAAGACGTACAGATGTTGATCCTAGGAGTTCTAGAAAATTCGTTTTTTTTTTTCGTCTTAAAAAGTCGTTTCTATTGACAAGTTCAGATAACTTCTTTGATAATTATTTGTAATTGACTTTTTGTCGCCGTTTGTGTAAAGACTTTTAAGCAGATATTTATTCGATGACATAAATTTCTCATTGTTTAGTTAAGACTTTGGTGCCTTATTGATAAGTTAAAAAATTGAAAATTTCCAGCTTTTGTTTCAACAAATCAACAACAAAAAAAAAAAAAAAAAAAAAAAAAACATATGCACATGTAGAAAATTGAAAAAACTATAAGGTAAGCGACCCAGTACCCGATCAGGGAACTAGTACCCGATAACTCCTGTATTTGTATATCTATATTTACTGAATTCTACTATATATAGACATACAAATTCATGGAGTGATCGAATACTAGTTCCCTGATCGGGTACTAGGTATTTTACCTTAGATGAAATATTTTTTTTTTATAATTAATCGTTTTGAAAAAACAGTTGAAATTGCTCTTATAGATGTCGCAAATCCAAGTATAAAGAGTGCCAAGCTGAGGCTAGAGCGGGTTTGAAGAGTATCAAGGAAGAAAGTTTTAAAACTATCTGCGAGGGTTTAACCAAGGATACAAATCCCAAATTTATATGGAATTGTACTAAGGGTTTTAAAAATAGGTGGAACTTCCGAGACAACCTGAATAAATATAGTGAGAGTAAGATTCTTGCAGTTAAGAAAATGATCGATGAACTTTGTCCCCCTTGGGTTGAGAGCCCGATTCCGGATTTTGAAACAGCTCAAGGTGATGCTTTCCTGGACCTTCGATTTACTTCTGAGGAAATGGACTTCGCTATTTCTAACCTTAAGCTAAAATCCAGTCCTGGACTAGACGGGATTGACTATCGGATGATTGCCCAATTACCTCAAGAGAATAGGATCCTTCTGTTGGATTTATATAATCAAATTTATAGCTCACAGATTTTCCGGTTCACCATACACTTATATATGCTATTTGGAATTATATCGTAATTTAGTTTCATAAGATAGTAAAAATATACTCAAATAGATATTTGTAGTAACTTTTAATTTCTTCGTCATATACAAAAAGTTTTAATGCAACAGATACCACTATTAGAATAATAAAAGTTAAATATAAAATTTTTAAATAATCATGGGCATTTGCTGAATTTGAATTTTTCCAAGGCAATAAGATCCTGCGCTTGTAAAAATAACTCCAAGCTCATTGATTGTCTTCATACTAGTAGAACGATAGTAACTGTTTAATTTAAAAATAAAATTAATAATAAATACATAAATATAATTATTTAAAAATAGTAATTGTAAAGTAAATTTAATAAAAACCTCTGCTTCCACTGAGAATTTAATCCAAAATTTCCATATGGTTCCAAACGTTTTGTCATTGTATTATTTTTTATAATAAGTACTGGATAATTGTCTTGGTTATTATCGTCTTGGATATTATTATATTCATCAGTACGATGAATGATAATAACTTGAATATCAGTATTATGTTCCAGGTGTATTAAAAACAATCTTAAATATTTTTATTTATGTTAATAAAATAATTATTTAAAAAATTAATATGAAAATTAATTAAGTACCTATGATATTCAGGACGATTCACATTTAATTTAATACAGCCTCCGCCATTGTAAGAGTATTTCGTGAAAAATTGAATACAGTTGAACGACTTTTGCTCAGGTTTATCTTCAATATGTATTTTACTGCCTTGAGCTATTATTTTATGAAATAGTGTCTCATATGTACAAACAGGTAAGTCTTTCTTATCATTCTCTTTATTATCTTTTTTAGCCTCAACAATATTTACATGGGTAAATTGTAATTGGTAGTTAGGTACTGAAATCTGTGGTTCTTGCCACGCTAAATTATAAAAAGGTAAAGATGTCTCATCGCTTTCTCCATTATAAAAATATTTTTCACCATATCCACGACAAAAAGTTGTAACGAACGTTTCATTATCATAAATAGGTACGTGTATGTACATAAATGGAACTAATTGTGCCCAAAATATATTTTCAATTAATTCAAATTTTTGACCATTGAAATATTCATGAGTCCAACCTGGAGCAAATATTGCTACTGATAGATCACAATCACGTATTTTTTTTAATGCCTAAATAAAAATCAATGAAAAATTAAGTACATTAATAATAAAAATTTAAATAATTAAATTAAGTTAGATTACCTCGATAGAATTAAAACCACCACCTCCAGGACATCCACGACCCCATACATCAAGCCCTACATAAATATCAGTAGTTCTATTAGTGCATTCAGCAATTGAACGACTTTCTAATAATCCAGCATCAGTCCAATTGTAATTTAAGAATATTCCGTCGCAATTTTCAAAAAAATCTCTATAAATGAAATTATATAATTAAATGAATTATTTATAAATTTATAAACAACTAATTTTTTCCTAATTTTCTTCAAAAACTACATTAGAAAACAACAATTTTGAAAAAAAAGAAAAACCTCCTGATAAGTTAATTTTCAAAAAAGTCATAGCTTATTAGAAAAAGAAGGCTTTTTTTTTTACTCATCATTTTTTTTTTTGGTTGGTTAAAAAAATTCAACAAAATTCTGAGAAATGCTTATGATCGAGTAAAAAAAGAGAAAAAATTTTTAGCTAAATCAAAGGGGGTCGGGTTCCAAAGTGGTCAATATGGCGTCCCAAGTAGCACACTTGCTTTTGAAATATTTATGATATCAGTTTTTAGGCTACTTTTTGACTTATCGATAAGGCACCAATATGTTGATAAAACGATCAGAAATTTGTCACCGAAAAAATATCTACTTAAAAGACTTAACACAAGTGACGACAAAAGTAAACTACAAATAGTGGTAAAATAAGTCATCTAAATGACTTTTTAATTGAAATAAGACAGAAAAACAATACAACTCGGCTCTGTCTCAGGAACCAACATTTGCATGTCGTATTTATTCTAAAAAAGGTGACTTTGAGACAAAAAAAAATTTGTCTTATCCTTTTAAAAGACATCTTAAAGATAATAATATGTAGCTCAATTTCATGTCAAAATATTCAGTAGTTTTTGCGTGATGCGCGTTCAAAAAAAAACACCTATCATTTTATAGATATAGAAGATTATTCTTACTTGTTTCTATCATTTAATTTATTTTGCCATAGTAAACTGCCATCAGTTGTCACACTATCGTACCAAATAATTTCAGCATTATCAATTTCACTATGAATTCCATAAGTCAAATATTGAACAAAATATTTCAATTGATCAATATCATTATGATTAATTTTGTTTTCAATATTCAAAAGCCATCCTTCAAATTTATAATATTTTGCTACCATTATAAGAGCATCAGCAAATTTTTTAGTCTCTTCCATTGAGGACAGAACTTGTTCCCAAACTTTTTCTCCGTCTGTTCTCTCAGTAATTACTGTACCAAGTACTTTAACACCATGTTTATGAGCAGTATGGATCCAACCATACGGAGGAATTGTTATGGTATAATGGCTAAAGTAAATAAAAATATCAATAATACTCCAATGATAAAAAGTATATGAATCTTGTGCTGAAGAACCATCAATAAACCTGTAAAAAAAAAAAATAATAAATTTGAAAATAATAAATTTGAAAATATAAATTACCTGTCTTCTAAGTAACCACCTTTCAAATCATGACAAACAATTGTTTTGGGTTGTTTATCTCGATTAAATTTTGATAAATTTTCGAAATTATCACCAAGGCAAATTTCTTGACCACTATAAACATATTCGGCGGATTCTCGTAGCTCACAAACTTCTGGCCAGGGTTCTAAATTGTCTAACTTAGAATACAATTCTTCTAATGTTCGAAAAGGTTTAGCAATACGTTCTGTATTGTTATCCATGTTGCAATAAAAATAAAAAATTTAATCATCTAAGTATTATAAATATTATACTAACAGTCTTCACCAACAAAAATACTTTTGAAGACTGATTTATTCTAACAACTTTACTCATTTTATTGTCTTCCACACAATAAAAATATGTAAAAGGAAGTTAGACGCTAATATCTAATAATATATCTAAGTAACCCAAGGTAAACAAGATTTATTCCCATTGTTGGTTCATTTAATAATTTTGATATAATTAATATCAAGTAGATACGTAATCATATGAGATGAAAGTATTTTTTCTATGAATGACATACATTTGACATCATGTAATATTTATATTCTTGATTGTATTTTTTAGTAAATAAAAGATATATATTTTTTGAATTGTCACCTAAAAGTAAAAATTAATAAAAAATTTATAATAATTTATACTTAAACAATATAAAAATTGAAAAATATATAATAGAATGCATACGTGTCATAATTACCTCGCATCTATGACCATATATTTATTTTATAGTATTTCTTGATAAATAATAGCAGCTGACCTGTTATTCACAGAGAACAAATTAAACAACAAGAGTTTCCATGAATGTCGCTCAAACAAAAATTAAACTATTAGTTGATTTGTAGGTTATAAATACAAAAACTAGATATTTCAATGATACGTACATGGAGTCTAGATATATCTATACATAAAACATATATATCTAGGTTCCGTGGATACGCAATTAATTTACAAAATAGGAATGTTTAGTTACAACAGATAGATTACTATTTTATTATAATAACTCAGAAGAAGAAAAATAAAATTTGCAAAAAATATAAGATAATACGTCAATAATGAAACATATCAACTCGCCATGTATTTAATTAGATACTAATTACATAGCAGCTGAATAGAATAATAGTATACAATACTTTTTTATTTGTATACAGTTAAATTAAATTTATGTATTTAATATAAATCTATCCTGCACATTGAATATGAAATAAAATTAATATAAATAGATGAGATGATGTTTAGAAAATAATTTTTATTATTAACAGTTATGCTAATAGTACAAATTGGAAGAAAAATTAATATATTATAAACTCTATATATATTTAGTTTTTATTTATAGTTTTTAATTGTATAAAAATATGAAGAAAAGTAAATAAGACTTTGCAATAACAATTTTTAAGACAACAAATTGTGGCATATAAAACGTACTTTGTAATCATAAAAGAGTCTGAATTTCAAAAAAGATAAAAAACAAATGGTTTAGCTTAAAAATAGAATGATAGTGAATTTGAAATGAGAAATGTTTTTGAGAGAATTTTTTGTTTCTTGTTTTTAACAAACTAACTAGATTTATCAATTTCAGAGCTTTAACAATTTCAATTTATATAAAAAACATGAGCAACGGAGAAATAATTAGTAGAAATAGATAAACTGATCAAGTTATTTGATCATTAATAGAAAGAATAATCATCAAATTAAGTAGTAAAGTAAAATTACAAATGAGAACTATATTATAAAAACAGTTTATTACTATATATATAATAATTTAGAGAAGTAAAAATAATAAAATTGGAATGATAAAAATTAAAATTATGTTGGATGATGATTAATACGTAGTTGGGGCAAACCGTTAGTACAGGAACTGGGCATATAGAGTGCAGTAGATATACTACCACGGTTGAGCTGTGAGTATAACACAAGTTTAGTAAAGCATCCGATTTTAACAAAATTTTGGATACTTTGATCAGCAAACTTTGATGTCTGTTATTTTAAGTTTTAATGAAGCCTATATAGGATATTTTTTTTTCTCAGAGATTTATAACGAATAGAAAAACGATATAATCAGCAAAGTTTTTAAATTTATTAAGTAATAACTTAAAATAATTTTAGTTATTAACTTTTTTTAAAATCTGTTTTGCTAATACAGGATCATTATAATAATTACAAATTTTACTAGTGATAAGTATAGTGGTTTCCAATCAGATAGATTAGAATCATTTGAAACAAATCCAGTTGCATATTAAAAATTTTTTTTAATCATAAACGAATCTAAATTAGTAAATAGCGAATTAAAAAAAAAAAAAAAAAAAAAAAAAAATTTAAAAGAATTCGTTGGTTACTTGATTTCAAGAAAGAAAACTAGATTTTTTTAAATATAGAGGCTTCAAAATTTAAATTTATTGAAAAAACATTGATACATGTAGAAACTCAATATAAGATTTAATTGACTTATAAAAATTGGCGTCACCAAGGCAAAGCCTCAGTGAAAAAATTATAAAAAATTTGACTCGTGCACATTGAAACTATTATATTGAAAAACATAAGCAATAAAGATATGACAAAAAAATATGTACAAAATAATGAGAATGAAATAATTGTAAATTAAACATAATTAATTTTTTTTTTAAATGTTTATGTTCATTATAATATAATTTAAACTGCTGTATTACTTGAATATAGTAAATATATTTAAAAAGAAAATATTTGGATTTTATAATCTGACAATAAATTTAACGGAAGTTTGATAGAAAAATAAAAATAAATGTATTAAAATGTAATTTAATAATTAATTAAAATAAAATAATTATATCAATTAGTAGAATATGATTTTAAAAAAGGACTATATTATAAATTTAGAGTTTATTAATTTATATATATTAAATTACAGGAATAAAACTAGTAAAAGAATTAAAACTATGTTGAATAATGATTCTTACTTAGTTGAGGCAAATCGTTTGGATGGACACATATATAGTGAGTACAGTAGGTATACTCCCCAGTCATTGGATTTTGATTGAGAAAAAAAAAAAAAAAAAAAAAATAGATACTAAGAGTACAATAGAATGTATGCTGTAAAGTATGTATTTAATTTTCAGATAAAAGTAAATTGAATAAAGTATAAAATTAATGGTAATATTTAGCATCAAGTCACAATTATCAAGTGATTTTTTTACACTTTGAAATTTGAAAGAACTTTCGTTTCTTTCGAAATGGTCGACTATGTCGGTTTGTAAATAGCTACAGTATATGGACAATATCATAACTTGTATACTAACAGCAATTGCGGTTCTATATATATTAATAAATTTAATTTATTATTTGATTATTGATTAGTAAAACCATTAGATATAAGCATTTAAATAAATATGTAAATATAAATATGCATTAGTCGTAATTCAACTCTCAAGATAAATTTTGTAATAGAGAAACGCAGGAAATAATGAAAATGAAATATATCATATTTTTTTTTTTTTTCGTTGGTTTGTAAAATGGGAGATTTTTTATTATTGTTATAAAGACATAGATGAAAATTAATTTGATAAAAAAGTTCGTTAATGATAATAATGTAATTATTATATGTAGACAAAAGAATTATTTATGTACAATAATTGAAAATGCGTATAATATGGAAGCTTGATGAAAAAATAATAATAATATATTATACTTATTCAATTTTTAATAAAATTTTAATATTCTGTATGAAATCTTATAAATTGATAAGAAATAAAAATAAAATGAAATAGAATCGTTAAAATATTTATTTTTGAGATGAACCGTTTTTGTTGAAAACGCTTTGAGCCAATGTACGTTGAAATTGTCATAGTAGAGTGTAATAAAATTTTCACATAAAGAGTCGAATAGTAACTCAGGGTGGCCACAAACCGTGAATATTGGGAAATATCAGAGAATTTCGAAAATAAAAATAAAACATTTTTTTATGATGAACGGTTTGGAGTAATTCTAAGAAAATCATTAAAAAAAAAAAAAAATCCAAATTTTTGCTAGTCTTAAAAACAATCTACGGGCTTCAATAAATTTTTTTTTAATTATTATGATTAATTTTTTATTACTACGGAACTATGCATAACAAATAAATTCAAAGACCAGATCAGAAAACTAGACACTCGATAATACTTAAAAATTTATAATTTTTTTAATACCCTTTAATTTCAGTGATTAGTGAATTTTGAATTTATTTTAATAATAAAATATCCTATTGAATATTTTAACTTATATATTTTTAATATATTAATTATACGAATAGAATATTCGTAAATCAGAATAAAATGTTAAATAACTTAACTGCAAAACCAGGAAATATCAGATAATTTTAGAATTATTTCTTTGTTTCTACCCTGTGATTGGTTTGCTATCATTATCAGAACATCAGAAAATTTTTTTTAAGCTCTCAGTATTTATAATAGCAAGTAATTTAACGCCATGTTCATACTTCAGTGATAAAAAATATATGAATATTGTGCTGACAAACTATCAATAAGCCTGAAAAAAATATCAAATATTTATAATTATAATTTAACTGTCTTTTAGTTAACCACCTTTTATATCATGAAAAACAATGGTCTTGGTGGAAATAAATAAATTGTTGAAATTATCACCAAGGCAACTTTTACGTCACATAATATTTCTATTTTTGATTTTATTGTTTGATAATAAAAAAACAATAATAATTTATAATATATACTTGAACAATATAAAAGTTAAAAAATATTTATTTCTATGACTGAAAAATGATCCAAGCAGGAGAGTGTATCTCGAATATTTCTAATTTTTTTACTTTTACTTTGGGTGATGTATATATTGAATATTTTCCTGATTTCAATCGCTCACTGAGACGAGTTTATATCTATATTATAGTATTTACTGATAAAAAAAAGTTAATATAAATAGATGAGAAGATGGTTAGAAAATGATTGTATATCGTCATTATGAAAGAATTTAAATTTGAAAAAAGATTTAAAAAAAAAAAAGATTTAAAAAAAAAAAAAAAAAAAAAAACAAATGTATTAGTTAAAAAATAGAATGATAGCGAATTTGAAAAGAGAAATATTTAAGAGAATTTTTTGGTTTCTTGTTTTTAACATGGAAAAACAGATTTATCAATTTTAGAGCTTTAAAAATTTTAATTTATATAAAAAAATATGAACAATGGAGAAATAATTAATTATTTTAATAAAAAGAATAATAATGAAATTAAGTAGTAAAATATGATTAAATATAAAGATTATATTATAAATATAGTTTATTAATTTGTAAATAGTAATTATGAGGAATAAAATTAATAAAAATGTGATGATAAAAATTAAGACTATGTTGGATGATGATTGTTATGTAGTTGAGGCAAACTATTAGTAGGTATTGAGCATAGAGTGCAGTTGGTATACTACCGCGGTTTACCGATTTTAACAAAATTTTTAATTAATTATGTCATACACGTTATAATTATTCAGTATTTATACTTAGTTAAAAAATAAAATAGTGATAATAATAATGACAATGTTGGTTTCTGAATATGGGTTTGTTACAGTGTACTATCAATACAATGCTTCGTATACTATAAGATCAGTTGAATTTAACTGTGAATATTGAAGATAAGAACCGAAATAAAAAATAAATAAAATACTATCAATATATTTTATTTGAAGAATATAAAAAATTCGGGGAAAAAAAGAAGGATTACAGTAATTACTTATTTCAATAATAATAATAATAAAAATTGTAATAGTAAAAAAAAAAAAAAAAGATTTATATAATTAAAAATTTATTAAAGTTCAAAGATTATTAGTTTATTTATAATAAAGTAGAAAAATATTATTAAGCACCGTTTATTGGATGATAATAAGCAACTGCGTAAGCTAACTGCATTCAAAAAGCCTAGCTCAAGTACTACTGCAGTTTACTAATTCCTTAGAGTTATGTAAACTATAGGAATTCAAAGATATAAATGTACATTAAAAATATAAATGATTAGAAAAATAAAAGTATGTACAATAATTGAGAACATCTATGTGAGTCTTGAATCACTTCGAGATAAATTGTGTTATAAATAAACCCAACAAATAATAACAATAAACTAAGTGAAAATATATTATAATTAATTTTGTGGTATCTCAGGTCCTTTTTATTATTATATTCATTCAAACTTTTATTGATTGATAAGACATAAAAATAAAATAAATAAGAATCGAATCTGAAAACGTTGTGAATTATTGATTACTATTGAATTTTTCAATTTGAGCAGATCAAGGAAGTTTTTTTTTCTGATTGGATATATATATATATATGTATAGATAGAAATCGATGAATTAGTCTAATTACGAAGTTTTTTGTATAGCTAGTAATATTATCTTTATTATAAATAAACATTTCAACAAATACAATGATTAAAAAATAAAATGACTTTACTATATAATGAAAAGTGAATACTTATTATAACTTTAATGAAATATAATGCTTCAATAATGTGTGCATTATTTATATTTATATACATATATATACTTATATAAATTTTAAGATTGATTTTAATTTTGTAATTGTGTACAAAATAAATATTTCTGGTGTTTAAAAAAATAATTTTTATTTATGTTAATATTTTTTTGACTTGCTTTATGAAAATTTTTATGGTAATATTTGGTGGTTTATATTTATTGGACACAAAAAAAATATGTAATATTTATAATTTAAAAAAAAAAAAAAATTTTTTTTAAAAGTGAACAATAAAGATATAAATATTAAAATTTAATTAAATAATAATAAGAAATAGTTTAATATAGATAATGAAATGTGAAAACATAATAAAAATAAAGGAAAAGTATTTGTACAAAAGTTAGACTATGTTGAGTAATGATTATTGATTGGTCGAAGCAAAACGCAAGTATAGTGATGAGCAATTGAGTACAGTATAAACATACTCCTGTCGTTCACTTGTGCATGAATAAAAATACTTGTAAAAAAAAATTGTTGAATAATTGTAGTTAAATTTGAAATCAATCAGAATACTACTTTTTTGAAGAGCTTGACATTAAAATAGAAATAACTAAAAAGTTATGCAGAATTTAAAAAAATTATATTTAAGATAATTTGTAGAAAATAAAATTTTCTATAAAAATGATTCAATGACATTTTATGATAAATCGAATAACTTTTGAACAGATGGATTTATAAAAAAATGATAAGACTTTTTTTTTTTTTTTTTTTATGAGCGTTTGCCGAGGTATAAAATTCTAAACTTAAATTTTTTTTTTTTTATTCCTATGTTATTTAAACGGGAAATCAAAAATCATGAAGAGGAACTTTTTAATTTTAATATTAAGAGCTCAAACTTTACCAGAATTATTGTTTTCATCATCAATTTTAACTAGAAATAATAACAGCGGTAAAAGAAAAGGCAAATGAAGAAGGTCCACGGAGAATACTAAAGTTACGTTTCTATTGAATAAAAAGAGGACATTTTAATTTCCAGATATTTAAATATTTAATATATGTGTGAATGCAAAATAAATCTTTTATATTGCTGCAAATTTCATTAAAAAAAATATAAGCAATAAATGAATGATTAATTAAATTAGTTTTACTAATAAAATATGTATAATGAATAAAAATAGATTGTAATTTATGATTATTAATAAAGAATATGATATGTAATTAGTTTAATATGTATATAATAATTAAAAATAACCAAAAAGTATTCATAAAAAAATTACACTATGTTGGTTGATTATTGGGTTCGTCGAGGCAAAGCGTTAGTAGTGAAGCCCGTAGCGTATAGTAAGTTTACTCCCGCCGTTGACTCGTGAGTATATAACATGATTTTAGTAAAGCATCAAGATGTAAGAAAATTTTGAAGTAATTATGATCGAATTTCATGTCCATTATCATTATTAATATTTGTATTTTTATTTTAAAAAATTGAAATATGATAGATGAATAAAAATTTTTAATTAGTTTAAAAGTTTAAAATCATTAAAAACAAAAAAAATTATAAGTAAAAAATCTAGTGTTTAGTATAATTATAATATATTGTTTGGAATAGAAGATAGTACTCTATGAATAATAAATAATGGTATATTGGTCGTTAAGCAATTGCCTAAGTTAATGATATTCAATGCACAACACAAGTACTATCACAGATTACCGAGTCATGAGAGGATTTATAAATATCGTAATACTAAATTAAATTTATCATTCAATAAAATATAAATTATGAGAATTTAAAGATATGAACAGTAAAATAATATGTAATTAGAAAATTAATAGTTTCATTAGTAATTAAATTTTTAATATTACATATTAATATTCAATATGTGGCAGTTAAATTTTGCTACATATTTGTAAATATTTAAGATAAGTAAAGGAAAAAAAAAAAAAAAAAAAAAATAATACTATCAATAGTTTTTAAAAATGTTAAGGAATACATAAAATTAGTGAGAGAAAAAAAATAAGATATCAAAGAAAAGTAAGAATTAAAAAAGCTGTGATATAATTGAGTAAAATAATTGAAAGTAAACTAAAATGTAAATAAAATAATTTTTATTTATTTGAAAAAAATAAAAAAATCTAGTAGCTGATGTAGTGACAAAAATTGATTAAAGTTAAATATAATATAATTGAGCTCGGTTTATTGGACATAAAGCAATCAAAGTGTAGTTTAAGTATCACTGCAGTTTACAAATTCATTTGAAGTTTTGTTAATATAGTAATAATACTGATATTTATTTTTCCATTTCATTATTAATTAATGAATTTTAAGATTTAATATAATAATTATAAAAATGCATTGGTCTTGAGTTAAAACTCTTAAGGCAAATTTTGTTACAAAGAAATACAATAAATAATAACAATGAAATAACTGTAAATTTAAAATAATTAATTTATTTTTTTTACAATGTTTATGTTCATTATAATATAATTTGAATTATTATATTAATTGATTATAGTTAATATATTAAAAAAAATATATTTGGATTCTATATAATTGAAAATAAATTAAATGAAAGATTGATAGAGAAATAATAATTATATATTATACAAATTCAATTTTTAATTTAAAATGAATAAGAATTGTTAAAATGTTGAAAACGGTGCGAACCAATGTCTGTTGTAGATGTCATAGTAAAATAATAAAAACCTTACACGAATAGTCGAGTGTAGAATGTAAAGATTTATGTGTAAATTTGATCAAATTAAGGTATTTTCTTTTCTAATTTTTTTTCGAAAAAAATAAAATTAAATAATAATAATATAAGAATTGATCTAGATAGAGACAATTTTATCACTTGGATCATGTAGTTAACTGAAATTGGGTATAGAAAAAATATTATTATTATTATTATTATTATTATTATTATTATTATTATTATTATTATTATTTTCTCTTTATGTATCAATAAAGTTTTTTTTTATCAGATTAAGTAATTGAATATAAAGTCAATTAAAATATAAATATGTTTAAAAAAAAATATTTAAATAAATATAATAAGAAAGTTTTCTAATACCGGAAATAATTAAAATAATTTTTTTTTTTATTTATAGAACAAAATAAATTAATAAAATATTATTTGTTTTAATATTTTCCAAACAATGTTTTGTGATGGTTTGCATGTGAAATTGTATAAATTGAATACTATCAATATATCAAATGTAAACGACACTTATAATAAAAAATAATTTATTAAAATTATTTATTTATATTTTTAATGAATAAATAATAAGAATTATATTTCAATCGTTATAATATATTTTAAAATTAATTTATGTTCAATAAAAATAAATAAGTAGATAAACATTTTTATCAAAACAATAAAATTTTGTTAAAAATAAAATAATAATAATAATAAAATGTATATAAATTAGAATAAATTAATAAATAATAATCAATGCATCAACTGTATACGATAATAATAATAATAATAATAATAATAATAATAATAATAATAATATCTATATATATTAAAATAAAAAAAAAATTTTTATATTGAAAACTATTCTAAGTACCAACATGTATTTATATAACTGATAATATTTTTTTCATTATTATTATAATATATTAAACAATTTTAAAATCATTATATAGTTAATTTAAAAAAAAAAAAGAAAATCATTAAATAAATATTTATATCGAAATAATAGAGATATGTTAAGAGAAAAAATAATTTATTAAATTTATCTATTTTTAATTTTTATGTAATAAATGACAAAAATTAGTTATTTTATATAACTGATAATATATTTTTTATTATTATCATGTATTAAATTATTTTATATTCAATTAAAAAAAAAAAAAAAAAAAATATAAATAATTTAAAATTTTTATCGAAACAATTAAATTATATTGAAAAAAAAAAAAAAAAAAAATTAATAATAATATTGTGTGTATTAAAATAAATAATTTTATATTGAAAAAATTGTGCAAGTGGCAACAGGTAATTTAGATACAGGGAGCTACCGTTGTATCCGCCGCCGTTGACGCGGCTGGCAGTAATCGCGCAACTGTAGCTTTTTTAGTCGCCGGCTCGTACTAGTATGAAAGAGTAGTCAGTTGAAGCGGTTCGAGTAAGCACTGACGGATACTGGCTACGGCTAGATATACAATCTCAACGCAACAGTACCACGGGTCGATGTCTATGACTGAATGACTCTTTATGTGGTAAATCGCTACGGCGTTTATATACTATTATGTATAACTAAAATTTAGTGTACAAATTAAAAACTGAGTATCGACTTACTTGTTTCCGAGCAAGAATAAAATATCACGTTTACGTGTATATAATAAACCAAGTCGCTTTGATGATAAAATATCTAGCGAGAGTAAAATTTGCAACAACGAGAGGATGTTTGAAAAATAAAATTATTATTCAATATTGTGAATAAATAATGTATATTCAAAAATTTTAAAGTGTTGTAATAAGCAAATGCTTATAAAAACAGCACCACTTTAACAACAGATAGGATTTTTAAAATGCTATTATGTATGTATAAAGTGAAAGAGAAGGAGTTATT
>NC_068549.1:17094589-17114589 GCF_026212275.2 Microplitis demolitor | reverse complement strand
ATAATTATTGATCCCAATGGGATGTTTATAATTTATTTTTTATTTTTTTTTAGCAACACGTATAAATAATTGCGACAAGAACAGAAAATACATATCTTTTTTTTTAAATATACAAGTTTTGAAACTAACAAATATAAAGTTTGACGATATGTATACAAATTTTTTTTTTTTTATTATAACTATTAATATTAAAATTATTTTAATAAAAGAATATATTTTAAAATTAACTTTAACAAAAAATTTTTTAGTATTAAAACATAGCTCATCTATTCATTATTTCAACACTCAATTATTTTCTTTAATTTTTAATAGCTAATTTTAATTTTATACAAATTAATTCTGTTTTACCATTTTTAATGTTATTTAATTCAAAGTTAAGCCTATATAGCAAAATAATTTTTTTTAATTTCAATAAGTTCAAACTTAATATAACCTACAAAATGTTATACTTAATTTTTTTTTACTAATTTACAAAAAAAAATTTATAATTATAATAAAGTTGATTTTTCAAATTTTAATATATAAAGTATATCCTATTATAGCCAGACCTGCGATATGCAAGAAGTGTCTAATGTTACAAATATATTTTGTAAAATTATAACTTTTATTATATAATTACATTCTATGTAGTCTTGTAATTATCAGCATAATAGATTCAAAATGATTAGAAACGATTCAAAACATTTCAAAACGATTCAATTTTACTACTATATAGATATGCATTGACCATTCAGTGAATAGTTTTCTTAACAGAGCTACCTTTTAAAATTTATAATTTTGTGATCGATAAAAATGAACACTATTTTTTATGGAACTCTGCGGACCTAATTTAACGTTAGGTTAGTTACAGATGTGGTCATTAATGCCTGGTACAATAAAGTATAGCAGTCCTACATTAAGTGTAGTAGTAGTAGTTTGTTTATTGGCTTGAACTGTGTAGTTCATTTAGCCTTTAGTAGATTTTGCTTGTTTGGCGGGAGTTTTTTAAATGTTTAGTCCAGATTTGTTGATGAAGTTGTACAAAATATATGCGTGTTGAGCTGTTGGCTTGTTCAAAATGTTGCTGATGTCCATCGGAGGATTCTACATTAAGTGTATTACTACATCTGTACATCTGTTAATTTACGTTAACTTGTGATTCATATTGTGCTTATATATTAGTCATAATTTAGATAGCAGCACTTGACGATAAACTAATTTTATGATACAAGTTTTTAAAGAAAAACTGTCGCTATTAATGTTATCTTATGCAATATTAAAAATGCATTTATTTTCCCTGTTAGCCAAATTAGCAGTAGGCCGACGACAATTTTCTGCAGCATTTTATCGTCAAGTTAGCCGCATTTTCATAAGTTGACCGAAAGCTGCCTCCAATTTTCTCAGGAAGTTAGCGAAAAGTTGCAGCAATAGATTATCGTCAACATTCTAATAAAGTTAGTAACAACTTGTAGTCTAATTGGTTGCAACTAATGTACATTATTTTTCTGATCCGAAAGTCTGGCTATTTAGGCTAATAGTCATTTTGACTGCAAATTGCCGTCAACTAAAACATTTAACTTGTCCGAAACCTGCCGTTGGTAATAAATGGTAAATTGTCAATAAAAGTTGAAATACAAAAATTGTTATCAACTTTCTGTCAATTAGCACTTCGCATCACACTCATGCTGTATTAAAAAACTAACAAATCTGCTGTTAACGCAAAAGTTTGAAATACAAGTTCAATGACGTCAAATATCAGATAACTTAAATTTAACTTTTGCTCTTTTATTTCGTACAAGCAACTTGATGATAAATTTTTCTGTTGATATCCCTTCAAATTTAAACTTGATAACAGACTAAAAGAAACTTTGGCTTTACAAATCTGGGCTATCAGACTCCCTGCAACTAAGTTAGTGTTAAATCATTATGCGCACGCCAGGTTATTGCAAAACATAATTAGTGAGAAATATATTTTACGAACGAAATACTATTTTCATGGTAAATTTTTAATTGTAATTAAATTCAATATCACTGATAACGCTGATGTATTATCGTAGAAAAAATGCTATTTAATTTTTATCAATAATTTTTTTTTTTTAATATTGGTGCTTAAAAAAGGTAGTATGCGTAGAAGCAGGGCGATAATTACCTCCATTATTGACCAAAGTTATTTCCATATTGAAAGCAAATTTACATTCTATCTTCTACATCAACTCTTGTAATTAATCCCTATAATAAATTTATATTGAGTTAAAACATCAATTTGACGCCAATTTATAGTTATTTCTGCTATCACCGAATAAAAGCCTCAAATTTTTCATTTTTATTTTTAATTTGCAAACTTAATTTGATAGTTTATTTTATTTTAAATAATTCCTCAAGTAGCATATGCTAATACAGCTCCTTACAGATCAAATTGTATGATCGAAGGCGAGCTCGCTCGATCATAATTATGACGATTATTTTGTTCGAAAGATCATACTTGTAGTAACGTTCTAGTACGCTTATATTTTTCACCAACTTCAGATTATTTATTAAAAATAAAAAATGAACCTCACTCTCGTCACTTCGATACTCACCTGTTCATATAGTTTAGCGTTAATAGAATTCTTAAAAGATCACGGGCGGGTTGCTATCACTATTAATAAATGTACGTAATACTTACTATTGCTTTTCCTTTAAAAGGGTTGGGAAGTGATCTTTCGAACAAAATAATCGTCATAATTATGATCAAGCTTCGCTCGCTTTCGGCGAGCTCGCTCGATCATACAATTATAATTCATATTTTGTTCGAAAAATCATACTTCTAGGATGTTTAGAGTGTACTGAAATGAAATTTCATTTAGAACACATATTTATTCATTAATAAACCTTGATACAAGTTTTTTTTTTTTTTTTTTTTTTTTTTTATAGAACAGTAAAATTACAATTATTGACAATAATAAATTATTAAGCCTTAAATTTATGAAAAAATTGCTTTAGCAAAAACATTATTATTTTTAACAATAGGTCTATTATAAAAAGTATTGAATACGTTCGACTTTTCAGACCACCCAGCTAATTTTTTAATAATTTCAACATCAACACCTTTAGCCAAAGCTGATGATGTTGCTGCATGCCTGACACTATGAGGCGCATATTTAGGATTAATACCACATTCCCCCAAAAAAGTCCTAATCCAATGACTTATAGTGTCCTTAGAAGCTTCTCGATAGGGTTTTTTAGTTGTAATAAACAAAGAATCTGTGGTAACTAACATTTTTGTAACATCAAGATATTTTTCTAATACTAACACTACACACAATTTTGGATTT
The DNA here is from genome assembly GCF_026212275.2 of Microplitis demolitor. Lineage (NCBI taxonomy): Eukaryota > Metazoa > Arthropoda > Insecta > Hymenoptera > Braconidae > Microplitis > Microplitis demolitor. The sequence continues at coordinate 17,111,296 of NC_068549.1, read as the reverse complement.
TCGATAAATTTGGGTAAAATTAATAAAGGGTGACAAACTCCTGATCTAGAAGTTTTTATCGCATCAGAAATTTCAATTTCATAACCAGTATCGGTTCTCTTAATGTTAGATCTTTTAATAAGGCTAAAAGTCTGTTTCCGATGGGCAGTAACTAAAGCTAAAATCATAAGCAATTTAATTGTTTGTTGTTGCAAATTTAAATTATCCAAAGGATACATTTTTTCTAATTTATTTAAAACTGGATCTAGACTATAAATACGATTTTTCCATCAACCATTCTATAACCCATTGTTCGTCAGGGTTAAAAATATTATACTTATTTTTATTGCAAAAAGAAACCCAATCCACTATTGATTTCTCATATTGTTTTACAGTTGATGGAGTGATTGAGGACATTAATAATTCGATATAATCTTCTTTTATGCCGCGACTTTTAAAAGACTCCCGGATAATTTCCCTGCCAACAGCGTTAATTTTTCCGCTGGAGGGTAATTTATTCTGCTAGAAGAATTAAGCAATAAATTATTAGAAGGTTGAAAAACAATCGGAGGTTCCTTCAACAAGGATAACCAAAGAGGATACCAGGGTTGAGTACACCACTCTGGAACTATAACAATACCACAAGCTTGGTCGGTTTGAATTTTTCTCAGAGTTTTTAAAATTAAAAAAAAAGGAGGAAACGCGTAAAAATAGAAAGTGTCCCACTTCACAGTAAATGCATCAATACAAAACGCATCTGAATCTCTGTGCCAGGAACAATAATATTCGCACTTCCTGTTTTCGATAGACGCAAACAAATCGACCTGAGGCTGACCAAAATGAAAAATAATTTATTTAAAAGCCCAGGGAGCTAATTCCTATTCTATATCGATATTATTACTTCTCGAAGCTGTATCAGCAATAATATTTTCTTGTGAAGGAATGTACGTGGCGAATAACCAAAGATTACGCTCTTCACACCACGACCAAATCTTACGTGTAATATTATTTAAATTTTTGTACTTAGTACCACCCATTTTATTAATATACGCGATTGCAGTCGAATTATCAATCTTCAAGAGAACCTCACAGTTTGATAAATTATTCGCAAACGACTTTAAACCATTGGAAGCAGCAATTAATTCTAAGCAATTAATATGCAAAACTTTTTCTTCAGAAGTCCATTGTCCAAATACAACTTTATCATCACACGATGCACCCCAGCCAGTCAGGGAAGCATCCGAAAAAATCGTTATTTGATAATTAGACTGACGAATAGGATTATTTACAGTCAAAATATTATTTTCCCACCAGAGAAATTTTTCTTTCAAACATTGATTCAAATGCATAACCGCGTCATAATTGTCATGAGAATTAAGCAAGGATAAATATTTTTGTTGTTCAAATAATTTTGAATGAAACCAATCATAATTTACAGCCGGACAAGCTGCTGTTATATTACCCAAAAAATAAGCAAAATCATGTATCACACAGGAATTTAATGCTTTAAATTTTTTAATCAGTTTCAAAATATGCTCTCTCTTTCTTTGCGTTAATTCTAAGGTCATTGACTGAGAGTTTAAAATATATCCCAAAAATTGACAAGTGGTAGATAGAATTAAATCGCTTTTATCATTATTAATAATAAAACCTAATGATTCTAACAAACTTTTCGTAGCTGTAATATTTTCAGTACAACCTTCATACGTTTCATGAGTTAACCACCAATCATCTAAATACACTACTGATAACCACCCCAAACTTCTTAAATAATTAACTATAGGCTTTGTGATTTTAGTAAAAACCCAAGGCCCAGTACAAATTCCAAAGGGTAAACAAATGTATTCATACAACTGTCCCTTCCAACGAAATCTTAAGTATTTACAAAAATGTTCATGAATAGGTACTGTGAGATAAGCATCCTGCTGATCTATACTAGCCATATAATATCCTTTGGTCATTATTTTTAAAACTGACCTTATATCTTCTAATTTAAAATGTCTCGTGTCAATAAAAGTATTTAATTTTTTTAGATTTAAAATTAAACGCATTTTACCATTACTTTTGAGTATTAAAAAAATACTAGAGACGTAATGACCCTCAGTATAACTACATTTTCTAATTGCTCCAATATCTAAGAAATTTATTCATTTATTTATTTATTATTTATTTATTGATCATGGAGCAGTCGCTCCCTGTGATTACATACATTTATAAATTATATAAAATCTCTTAACCTATGTAAAGTAAATTACACAGGCACATATAGACATAAGCATACGAACACTCTCTCATACAGACTCTATTTTAAATTACAAAATTTATAAATATTAACGAGCTTTAATAAGTATCAATAAGTAGCGCAATCTCAAAGCCGTTCGCGTTCCTTAATATCTAATAAGTAATGAATTCCAAAAATTGCATCCTGTTACTATGAATGATTTCTGATACGACGTTGTGTACGCAAATGGCACTTGTAGTGTATCAGCCCGATCATGATTACGACGCGAAGCAATGTTAAGTCTTAATACAAGCTGCTCACTAAAAAGACCCGGTCTCATTAAACAAAGTGCTTTGTAAAATTCACATGAAATTAGCTGAAGTCTACGGTTTTTAGGCACAAGCCAACCCAAATGACGTCGATAATCAGATATATGTCTGTACCTTCCAACACGCATAACAAATCGCACACAATTATTTAGTGATAGTAGCAATGATCTTTCGTTATCATATGTTAAATTATTGAGCACGCAATTACAATAGTCGAAAGTCGGCAATACAAGTCCAACCACAAGCTTACGTTTAAGTGCTATACTTAAATTGGAATCATTCATACGTAATCTACTCAATGCAAACGCCGCCCGTTTTTTAATATTAGTTATGTGCGAATTCCAATTTAGCGTATTATCGAGTATTACACCTAGATATTTATATGTATTGACAAACTCTATTATTAAATTATCTAAATATAAACGCAACAATGAGCCATTGCTCTTTTCATTAATTATGTGTATCCTACAAACATTTATTGTGCTACCGAATACCATCGATTTAGTTTTAGACATATTTTGTTTAAGTTTGTTCAAATTACACCAATCTGAGATACTTTTAATATCACTATTTATAAATTCAATCGTTTCATTTATATCACCGATTTTACAGCGGCGATAGATTACTAAATCATCTGCATATAATAGGTATAAAGAATGCCGTAGACAGTTAGGTAGATCATTTATAAATAATGAGAAAAGTAGAGGACCAAGAACGCTACCCTGAGGAACACCAGAATCTAGATTTATCCATTCTGAATTCGTGTTATTGGCTAAGACCGACTGCAATCGACCTTTTAGATATGAATAATACCACCGAATAGTCTTTAATGAAAACCCTAATTTAAAAAGCTTACGTAAAAGTAAAAGATGGTTTACTGTGTCAAAAGCTTTAGTGAAATCAAAAAATACCGCGATGGTAACTTCACCTACATCGATCCCCATTCGAATATCATCTGTGAACCTCAAGACAGCGGTCTGAGTCCCCATACCTTCCCTAAATCCAGTTTGCCTATTAATTAACAAGTTATTATTAATGAGATATTTAGTTGTTTGTTTATGAACGATTCTTTCAAGTGTCTTAGATAGTGCACAAAGCAAAGAAATAGGTCTATAATCCGATGGTTATGACGGATGGCGTACTTTTGGTAACGGTTCAACCAACGAAAATTTCCATAATGATGGGAATACACTATCAACTATTGATTTATTGAACATGATGATTATAAATGGTAATAAACAATTTAACAAGACTTTAAACACTTGAATTTGGAAGCCATCAAGCTCGCACGCCCTCGTTGATACATGTTTAATTGCACTTTCAACATTAATGCTATCAGTCTCAATCAAATCAAACTTTTCTTCAGAATCACTACGACAATCACTAAAATCACATTCATTGAAACTAGGTAGCGGATTTCCCGAGGAAACAGAAGCAAAATATTTATTTATGTCAGAAGATGAAGACATAACCTCTTGCCGGGTCTGCATTCCTTTCCTTGTAATCCCAAAATGATCAGTCACCTTCCAGAATGGTTTTGTCGTGCCGTAAGTATCGAACTTAGAATGAATATATTTATTCTTCGAAGTCGAAAGTTTACGTTTAAATTCTCGTCTCAATTCAACATATCTATCAAAAAGGTTGTTCAAACCATATCGCTTGCTTGCACGATAACAGGCATCTCGTTCTTTTTTGAGCGCACGCAGTTCAGCAGTGATCCATGGTGCTGGTGGACGGCTAACTGTAATCATCTTCACTGGAGCTACTCTGTCAAGCAAGTCGTTAACCATTATGTTGAAAGATGTAAGCTTGGCATTAATGTCAGTTTGCATATCAAAAACACTATGATTATAGTTCATAATATATTGATAAGCCTCATCACTGTTAATATTTTTCAATGGTCTATATTTAATTGTATTAGGCTTAGAAGTTAATGAATCATATTTGACTGAAACTTAAATGAGATCATGACCAGACAGGAAAGGCTGAGCTGATTGTCCCCGTGCAGAAAGTAATGAAAGGTCACTGACAGCACATATATCAAGCCAAGTGTCCGACGATTTTGTGTGATGCGTAGGTTGTAGTAAAAAAATATGCAAACCTTCCGAAGTAAATAGAGCGGTAATATCAATAGCATCCTGACAATGTGATAACAGGTTTGCATTAAAGTCACCAAGAACGCAGAAAAATTTATATCTTTTAATATGAGTACAAAGCACCCTTTGAAAAGTCTCAAGATAATCAGTCTTTGGAGGTCTATAGACAACTGCAATTAATATTTTCGGTTGATCATGACTCCATACCTCAGAAATAATAAACTCTGGTGCTCCGGCGTTTGGGAGTGACGTTGATGAAGCTAAAATATTTGAACGAAGACCGTCTCTAATAAATAATGCAACTCATCTACCAATACGCCCGAGACGATCAACTCGAAGTACAGTATATGATTGCAAATTAATTTGTGAATCAACAATAGCTTCATTGAGCCATGTTTCTGCAACTGCAATTATTTCATATCTATTAATATAAAAGAAATCTCTAAATTCATCAATATGCGTAGTTGATCCAAGCGATTGCGCGTTAAGACAGCAAACATTCAAAGTACTTATTGCAGAGGGTATAATTAATGTTTTTGAACGACGATGCGATGAGTAAGATAGTATGAGATTAGTGTTCGATTCATGTTATAGGTTAATTCGAGATATATCCGCTAAAGAATGTATTATAATTGGTTTTGAAGTAGCATCCTTACGAACTAGAACTGCCCCATTAGATATCCAAATTGACTTTGGGTGTATTTGTGGTAATTTTTTACAAACTGTAGAGCGCAGTTTATGAAGCTCTGTAGGTATTCTATGATTAACATTCACTTTAGACTTAGGAAGACTTGCAATAAGGCGTGTTGAGAGAAGATGCGGCATTTTCTTCTTGTTATCTATAAAATTATTGCATTTGGATGCCGATGTGAGTTCAACCAAAATAGCACGTGATCTTGGCGCACTATTTGCAGATGAAGTGGAGTTATTTTGTATTATACTACATATGCGATGAGCACGAGTAATTTCATATTGAGTAAGAGGAACATCTAATGCATTCGCTAGTGCCGGTACAAGATCACTAGCAATATTTTTAGCATCAACAGTATCATCGGTCTCAGGGACTCCAGTAATAATCAGTTGATTAGATACACTTTTAAGCAAGCCATCCGTAGTGACAATGCTTGATCGGTTGATGAAGCCACTATCGAGGATGATTCTGAAATTTTATTTTCAACAGTTTATAAACGAGAACCCTGTGCCGTGACTTTTTCAGAGATTGTGTCAACATGTTTCTTAACATCTTGAACGTCTTTTGTAATTGATCTGACACTTTTCTGACACGCTGCAATATCTGATCGAAATTGTTTATTATCTTGCTGAAGCGACTTCATGTCAATTGCAATAGTATCAAGCGTGTCTTTCATACTTTAAAATTTTTCTAATCTTTGTACAATTTTATCAAGTATATTCATAACACGATTTTCGAAGGAGTAAGATGGACATTTACGTTTGACATATGATGCGGCATCAGTTGCTGAAGTAAGTGTAAATTTATTCATTACACAGTCGTAATGAAATGGATGTTTACACTCCTCCGTTGTTGTCAACCCCTCCGATGAGTTTTTAATCTCAAGATAATAAAGAGCACAATTAGGTTTCGGCATATTTCAGCGGTCGGTAAAATACAAGTTGATCTATAACGTTAGTTTAAGTGAGCACCGATAGGCGGACCGAAGACAAATATGTTATTAGACGTGTCACTTCTATAAATTGTATATTATAAGATCAAAATGCCACGCGATTTATTTGACGACAAATTATCTAAAAACACTCGAAACAATTAAAATTCACAACGATTCTTATTTCAAAATGCACTGCAAAAATCACACTTGTCGATTAAAGTGTAATCGAAAAATTTTATGCAAATATAACACGAAATCAAGAATGTAAATACGGAGTTAACTTATACAGCTACTTTACTTTACGCCTCCTAAAAAAAAAAAATATATATATATATATCTTTATTATTATTGAAATCTATTCTTTAGATCCTATAGAATATGACTTCACAATTTCTTAATCGAATTAGACGTCATATAATATAATAGACATCATGGAAGATTGCCAAATGGTTTACAGCCTCCGACATTACAGAATTATCTGAATCAAATCCTGAAAACTCCGGTGGTTCAGAATACTGAACTGGAGTGTACAAAAAAGGAATCTTATACCCTGAAATTGTTGACAAAATAAAACTGTCTGACGTGATAACCGACCAAGCTTGTGTAAAAAAATTTTAAACGCCCAGCAACCCTCGCCTCTACTTGCTTGGTGCGTTGCTCTGCTGGTTCTGACGACTCTGGAACCTGACAAAGGGATCACCCTGACGAACTCCTCTTGCATGCCGAATGGGTTCAGAGAACTCGCCGTTGACTTCAATATACGTGTATGCTTGATCATACGGGATCTCCAAATATGTTATAAGCAATTCTTGGGTATTGTGCTCTTCTAGTACTTCATGTATCGATTGATGCAAAGCGGTATCAAACGCTTTACGAACATCTATCGTTGCCATATGAAGCTGCTTTTTACTTTCCCACGTATCTTTAAGAACCACAGACAAAACGAAGGTGTTTTCTGCGACGCCATCTGCCTCTATGAATGCTCTCTGCTGCTCGTCAAACAAACTGAGATAGGATATTTGCTTTGCTAATATTTTATGCGTGTGACGCAAAATAACTAATGAGATCGAAATGGGTTTGAATTTCATAGAGTCAATTGTTCCTGGCTCCTTTGGGATTAATACGGTCCGTGAGTCGAGCCGAATTCGAGGGACTCGCCCCCAAAATAAGATTATGTTCATTATCAGTGCCTTCGTCCAACTAGATACCTCCTTTAGCCAGGAACCTGATCTTAATCCATCTGGCCCAGCTGTTGAGTTTGCCTCCGGTTTAATTTTACATACTTCTTCTATCGATACTGATCTGAATAAGTGTTTATGTTTATCCTCCAATGTTTTAGGATTCCATGATTAATCATCAATGCTTGGTTCCTCGAAGAGTCTCAAGAGATGAAAGGTGACACAGATCAACCAATGAAGCTTAGTGAAAAAGCTTCCCAACTGCTCGGTGTTTCCAAACGTCAATTAAAAGATCAATCTTTTAATTTTCATCCCGAGCTAGTTGCTTGCTGGAAAGAAATTTTAGAGTCTGGCTTGGATTCTAAGGTCAAGAAGATGTTGGAGGAAAATTATCCAAACAAGGGAAATTGTCCTTTAAAGGCGCCCGAATTAAATCCAGAGCTGATTTCTCTCCTACATAAGACAGCTAGCAGCAAGGACAAACATTTATCGACAAACCAAGATCTCTGCGGCCGTGGGTTAGTTGCACTTGGGAAATCTCTTTGCGCAATTTTCAACGATGACGATGAACCGATTGAAAAAGATGTATTGCTGGAATGGTTATGTGATTCCAGTCAAATGTTCTGTGAACTAATGTTCCACCTTTCCAAGACTAGAAAGTACCAAGTTTATTCTTATGTTGATAAAAAAAGAAAGTATGTTCTTGTTAATTCGAAGACTGACGATTTTCTCTTTAGAAAAAATCTCGATAAACGAATCAAAGCAGCCACTGTGGTCGAAAAAGTTGGCTTGGATCAAAACGCGCAATCGCTTGGATCAACTACGCATATTGATGAATTTAGAGATTTCTTTTATATTAATAGATATGAAATAATTGCAGTTGCAGAAACATGGCTCAATGAAGCTATTGTTGATTCACAAATTAATTTGCAATCATATACTGTACTTCGAGTTGATCGTCTCGGGCGTATTGGTAGATGAGTTGCATTATTTATTAGAGACGGTCTTCGTTCAAATATTTTAGCTTCATCAACGTCACTCCCAAACGCCGGAGCACCAGAGTTTATTATTTCTGAGGTATGGAGTCATGATCAACCGAAAATATTAATTGCAGTTGTCTATAGACCTCCAAAGACTGATTATCTTGAGACTTTTCAAAGGGTGCTTTGTACTCATATTAAAAGATATAAATTTTTCTGCGTTCTTGGTGACTTTAATGCAAACCTGTTATCACATTGTCAGGATGCTATTGATATTACCGCTCTATTTACTTCGGAAGGTTTGCATATTTTTTTACTACAACCTACGCATCACACAAAATCGTCGGACACTTGGCTTGATATATGTGCTGTCAGTGACCTTTCATTACTTTCTGCACGGGGACAATCAGCTCAGCCTTTCCTGTCTGGTCATGATCTCATTTAAGTTTCAGTCAAATATGATTCATTAACTTCTAAGCCTAATACAATTAAATATAGACCATTGAAAAATATTAACAGTGATGAGGCTTATCAATATATTATGAACTATAATCATAGTGTTTTTGATATGCAAACTGACATTAATGCCAAGCTTACATCTTTCAACATAATGGTTAACGACTTGCTTGACAGAGTAGCTCCAGTGAAGATGATTACAGTTAGCCGTCCACCAGCACCATGGATCACTGCTGAACTGCGTGCGCTCAAAAAAGAACGAGATGCCTGTTATCGTGCAAGCAAGCGATATGGTTTGAACAACCTTTTTGATAGATATGTTGAATTGAGACGAGAATTTAAACGTAAACTTTCGACTTCGAAGAATAAATATATTCATTCTAAGTTCGATACTTACGGCACGACAAAACCATTCTGGAAGGTGACTGATCATTTTGGGATTACAAGGAAAGGAATGCAGACCCGGCAAGAGGTTATGTCTTCATCTTCTGACATAAATAAATATTTTGCTTCTGTTTCCTCGGGAAATCCGCTACCTAGTTTCAATGAATGTGATTTTAGTGATTGTCGTAGTGATTCTGAAGAAAAGTTTGATTTGATTGAGACTGATAGCATTAATGTTGAAAGTGCAATTAAACATGTATCAACGAGGGCGTGCGAGCTTGATGGCTTCCAAATTCAAGTGTTTAAAGTCTTGTTAAATTGTTTATTACCATTTATAATCATCATGTTCAATAAATCAATAGTTGATAGTGTATTCCCATCATTATGGAAATTTTCGTTGGTTGAACCGTTACCAAAAGTACGCCATCCGTCATAACCATCGGATTATAGACCTATTTCTTTGCTTTGTGCACTATCTAAGACACTTGAAAGAATCGTTCATAAACAAACAACTAAATATCTCATTAATAATAACTTGTTAATTAATAGGCAAACTGGATTTAGGGAAGGTATGGGGACTCAGACCGCTGTCTTGAGGTTCACAGATGATATTCGAATGGGGATCGATGTAGGTGAAGTTACCATCGCGGTATTTTTTGATTTCACTAAAGCTTTTGACACAGTAAACCATCTTTTACTTTTACGTAAGCTTTTTAAATTAGGGTTTTCATTAAAGACTATTCGGTGGTATTATTCATATCTAAAAGGTCGATTGCAGTCGGTCTTAGCCAATAACACGAATTCAGAATGGATAAATCTAGATTCTGGTGTTCCTCAGGGTAGCGTTCTTGGTCCTCTACTTTTCTCATTATTTATAAATGATCTACCTAACTGTCTACGGCATTCTTTATACCTATTATATGCAGATGATTTAGTAATCTATCGCCGCTGTAAAATCGGTGATATAAATGAAACGATTGAATTTATAAATAGTGATATTAAAAGTATCTCAGATTGGTGTAATTTGAACAAACTTAAACAAAATATGTCTAAAACTAAATCGATGGTATTCGGTAGCACAATAAATGTTTGTAGGATACACATAATTAATGAAAAGAGCAATGGCTCATTGTTGCGTTTATATTTAGATAATTTAATAATAGAGTTTGTCAATACATATAAATATCTAGGTGTAATACTCGATAATACGCTAAATTGGAATTCGCACATAACTAATATTAAAAAACGGGCGGCGTTTGCATTGAGTAGATTACGTATGAATGATTCCAATTTAAGTATAGCACTTAAACGTAAGCTTGTGGTTGGACTTGTATTGCCGACTTTCGACTATTGTAATTGCGTGCTCAATAATTTAACATATGATAACGAAAGATCATTGCTACTATCACTAAATAATTGTGTGCGATTTGTTATGCGTGTTGGAAGGTACAGACATATATCTGATTATCGACGTCATTTGGGTTGGCTTGTGCCTAAAAACCGTAGACTTCAGCTAATTTCATGTGAATTTTACAAAGCACTTTGTTTAATGAGACCGGGTCTTTTTAGTGAGCAGCTTGTATTAAGACTTAACATTGCTTCGCGTCGTAATCATGATCGGGCTGATACACTACAAGTGCCATTTGCGTACACAACGTCGTATCAGAAATCATTCATAGTAACAGGATGCAATTTTTGGAATTCATTACTTATTAGATATTAAGGAACGCGAACGGCTTTGAGATTGCGCTACTTATTGATACTTATTAAAGCTCGTTAATATTTATAAATTTTGTAATTTAAAATAGAGTCTGTATGAGAGAGTGTTCGTATGCTTATGTCTATATGTGCCTGTGTAATTTACTTTACATAGGTTAAGAGATTTTATATAATTTATAAATGTATGTAATCACAGGGAGCGACTGCTCCATGATCAATAAATAAATAATAAATAAATAAATGAATAAATTTCTTAGATATTGGAGCAATTAGAAAATGTAGTTATACTGAGGGTCATTACGTCTCTAGTATTTTTTTAATACTCAAAAGTAATGGTAAAATGCGTTTAATTTTAAATCTAAAAAAATTAAATACTTTTATTGACACGAGACATTTTAAATTAGAAGATATAAGGTCAGTTTTAAAAATAATGACCAAAGGATATTATATGGCTAGTATAGATCAGCAGGATGCTTATCTCACAGTACCTATTCATGAACATTTTTGTAAATACTTAAGATTTCGTTGGAAGGGACAGTTGTATGAATACATTTGTTTACCCTTTGGAATTTGTACTGGGCCTTGGGTTTTTACTAAAATCACAAAGCCTATAGTTAATTATTTAAGAAGTTTGGGGTGGTTATCAGTAGTGTATTTAGATGATTGGTGGTTAACTCATGAAACGTATGAAGGTTGTACTGAAAATATTACAGCTACGAAAAGTTTGTTAGAATCATTAGGTTTTATTATTAATAATGATAAAAGCGATTTAATTCTATCTACCACTTGTCAATTTTTGGGATATATTTTAAACTCTCAGTCAATGACCTTAGAATTAACGCAAAGAAAGAGAGAGCATATTTTGAAACTGATTAAAAAATTTAAAGCATTAAATTCCTGTGTGATACATGATTTTGCTTATTTTTTGGGTAATATAACAGCAGCTTGTCCGGCTGTAAATTATGATTGGTTTCATTCAAAATTATTTGAACAACAAAAATATTTATCCTTGCTTAATTCTCATGACAATTATGACGCGGTTATGCATTTGAATCAATGTTTGAAAGAAAAATTTCTCTGGTGGGAAAATAATATTTTGACTGTAAATAATCCTATTCGTCAGTCTAATTATCAAATAACGATTTTTTCGGATGCTTCCCTGACTGGCTGGGGTGCATCGTGTGATGATAAAGTTGTATTTGGACAATGGACTTCTGAAGAAAAAGTTTTGCATATTAATTGCTTAGAATTAATTGCTGCTTCCAATGGTTTAAAGTCGTTTGCGAATAATTTATCAAACTGTGAGGTTCTCTTGAAGATTGATAATTCGACTGCAATCGCGTATATTAATAAAATGGGTGGTACTAAGTACAAAAATTTAAATAATATTACACGTAAGATTTGGTCGTGGTGTGAAGAGCGTAATCTTTGGTTATTCGCCACGTACATTCCTTCACAAGAAAATATTATTGCTGATACAGCTTCGAGAAGTAATAATATCGATATAGAATAGGAATTAGCTCCCTGGGCTTTTAAATAAATTATTTTTCATTTTGGTCAGCCTCAGGTCGATTTGTTTGCGTCTATCGAAAACAGGAAGTGCGAATATTATTGTTCCTGGCACAGAGATTCAGATGCGTTTTGTATTGATGCATTTACTGTGAAGTGGGACACTTTCTATTTTTACGCGTTTCCTCCTTTTTTTTTAATTTTAAAAACTCTGAGAAAAATTCAAACCGACCAAGCTTGTGGTATTGTTATAGTTCCAGAGTGGTGTACTCAACCCTGGTATCCTCTTTGGTTATCCTTGTTGAAGGAACCTCCGATTGTTTTTCAACCTTCTAATAATTTATTGCTTAATTCTTCTAGCAGAATAAATTACCCTCCAGCGGAAAAATTAACGCTGTTGGCAGGGAAATTATCCGGGAGTCTTTTAAAAGTCGCGGCATAAAAGAAGATTATATCGAATTATTAATGTCCTCAATCACTCCATCAACTGTAAAACAATATGAGAAATCAATAGTGGATTGGGTTTCTTTTTGCAATAAAAATAAGTATAATATTTTTAACCCTGACGAACAATGGGTTATAGAATGGTTGATGGAAAAATCGTATTTATAGTCTAGATCCAGTTTTAAATAAATTAGAAAAAATGTATCCTTTGGATAATTTAAATTTGCAACAACAAACAATTAAATTGCTTATGATTTTAGCTTTAGTTACTGCCCATCGGAAACAGACTTTTAGCCTTATTAAAAGATCTAACATTAAGAGAACCGATACTGGTTATGAAATTGAAATTTCTGATGCGATAAAAACTTCTAGATCAGGAGTTTGTCACCCTTTATTAATTTTACCCAAATTTATCGAAAATCCAAAATTGTGTGTAGTGTTAGTATTAGAAAAATATCTTGATGTTACAAAAATGTTAGTTACCACAGATTCTTTGTTTATTACAACTAAAAAACCCTATCGAGAAGCTTCTAAGGACACTATAAGTCATTGGATTAGGACTTTTTTGGGGGAATGTGGTATTAATCCTAAATATGCGCCTCATAGTGTCAGGCATGCAGCAACATCATCAGCTTTGGCTAAAGGTGTTGATGTTGAAATTATTAAAAAATTAGCTGGGTGGTCTGAAAAGTCGAACGTATTCAATACTTTTTATAATAGACCTATTGTTAAAAATAATAATGTTTTTGCTAAAGCAATTTTTTCATAAATTTAAGGCTTAATAATTTATTATTGTCAATAATTGTAATTTTACTGTTCTATAAAAAAAAAAAAAAAAAAAAAAAAAAACTTGTATCAAGGTTTATTAATGAATAAATATGTGTTCTAAATGAAATTTCATTTCAGTACACTCTAAACATCCTAGAAGTATGATTTTTCGAACAAAATATGAATTATAATTGTATGATCGAGCGAGCTCGCCGAAAGCGAGCGAAGCTTGATCATAATTATGACGATTATTTTGTTCGAAAGATCACTTCCCAACCCTTTTAAAGGAAAAGCAATAGTAAGTATTACGTACATTTATTAATAGTGATAGCAACCCGCCCGTGATCTTTTAAGAATTCTATTAACGCTAAACTATATGAACAGGTGAGTATCGAAGTGACGAGAGTGAGGTTCATTTTTTATTTTTAATAAATAATCTGAAGTTGGTGAAAAATATAAGCGTACTAGAACGTTACTACAAGTATGATCTTTCGAACAAAATAATCGTCATAATTATGATCGAGCGAGCTCGCCTTCGATCATACAATTTGATCTGTAAGGAGCTGTATTAGCATATGCTACTTGAGGAATTATTTAAAATAAAATAAACTATCAAATTAAGTTTGCAAATTAAAAATAAAAATGAAAAATTTGAGGCTTTTATTCGGTGATAGCAGAAATAACTATAAATTGGCGTCAAATTGATGTTTTAACTCAATATAAATTTATTATAGGGATTAATTACAAGAGTTGATGTAGAAGATAGAATGTAAATTTGCTTTCAATATGGAAATAACTTTGGTCAATAATGGAGGTAATTATCGCCCTGCTTCTACGCATACTACCTTTTTTAAGCACCAATATTAAAAAAAAAAAATTATTGATAAAAATTAAATAGCATTTTTTCTACGATAATACATCAGCGTTATCAGTGATATTGAATTTAATTACAATTAAAAATTTACCATGAAAATAGTATTTCGTTCGTAAAATATATTTCTCACTAATTATGTTTTGCAATAACCTGGCGTGCGCATAATGATTTAACACTAACTTAGTTGCAGGGAGTCTGATAGCCCAGATTTGTAAAGCCAAAGTTTCTTTTAGTCTGTTATCAAGTTTAAATTTGAAGGGATATCAACAGAAAAATTTATCATCAAGTTGCTTGTACGAAATAAAAGAGCAAAAGTTAAATTTAAGTTATCTGATATTTGACGTCATTGAACTTGTATTTCAAACTTTTGCGTTAACAGCAGATTTGTTAGTTTTTTAATACAGCATGAGTGTGATGCGAAGTGCTAATTGACAGAAAGTTGATAACAATTTTTGTATTTCAACTTTTATTGACAATTTACCATTTATTACCAACGGCAGGTTTCGGACAAGTTAAATGTTTTAGTTGACGGCAATTTGCAGTCAAAATGACTATTAGCCTAAATAGCCAGACTTTCGGATCAGAAAAATAATGTACATTAGTTGCAACCAATTAGACTACAAGTTGTTACTAACTTTATTAGAATGTTGACGATAATCTATTGCTGCAACTTTTCGCTAACTTCCTGAGAAAATTGGAGGCAGCTTTCGGTCAACTTATGAAAATGCGGCTAACTTGACGATAAAATGCTGCAGAAAATTGTCGTCGGCCTACTGCTAATTTGGCTAACAGGGAAAATAAATGCATTTTTAATATTGCATAAGATAACATTAATAGCGACAGTTTTTCTTTAAAAACTTGTATCATAAAATTAGTTTATCGTCAAGTGCTGCTATCTAAATTATGACTAATATATAAGCACAATATGAATCACAAGTTAACGTAAATTAACAGATGTACAGATGTAGTAATACACTTAATGTAGAATCCTCCGATGGACATCAGCAACATTTTGAACAAGCCAACAGCTCAACACGCATATATTTTGTACAACTTCATCAACAAATCTGGACTAAACATTTAAAAAACTCCCGCCAAACAAGCAAAATCTACTAAAGGCTAAATGAACTACACAGTTCAAGCCAATAAACAAACTACTACTACTACACTTAATGTAGGACTGCTATACTTTATTGTACCAGGCATTAATGACCACATCTGTAACTAACCTAACGTTAAATTAGGTCCGCAGAGTTCCATAAAAAATAGTGTTCATTTTTATCGATCACAAAATTATAAATTTTAAAAGGTAGCTCTGTTAAGAAAACTATTCACTGAATGGTCAATGCATATCTATATAGTAGTAAAATTGAATCGTTTTGAAATGTTTTGAATCGTTTCTAATCATTTTGAATCTATTATGCTGATAATTACAAGACTACATAGAATGTAATTATATAATAAAAGTTATAATTTTACAAAATATATTTGTAACATTAGACACTTCTTGCATATCGCAGGTCTGGCTATAATAGGATATACTTTATATATTAAAATTTGAAAAATCAACTTTATTATAATTATAAATTTTTTTTTGTAAATTAGTAAAAAAAAATTAAGTATAACATTTTGTAGGTTATATTAAGTTTGAACTTATTGAAATTAAAAAAAATTATTTTGCTATATAGGCTTAACTTTGAATTAAATAACATTAAAAATGGTAAAACAGAATTAATTTGTATAAAATTAAAATTAGCTATTAAAAATTAAAGAAAATAATTGAGTGTTGAAATAATGAATAGATGAGCTATGTTTTAATACTAAAAAATTTTTTGTTAAAGTTAATTTTAAAATATATTCTTTTATTAAAATAATTTTAATATTAATAGTTATAATAAAAAAAAAAAAATTTGTATACATATCGTCAAACTTTATATTTGTTAGTTTCAAAACTTGTATATTTAAAAAAAAAGATATGTATTTTCTGTTCTTGTCGCAATTATTTATACGTGTTGCTAAAAAAAAATAAAAAATAAATTATAAACATCCCATTGGGATCAATAATTATCAAACCTCTTGCAGACAATTCAAATTTCGCATGTAATTTGAATTTCGCGGGACTTTTACTATGTTACCGACAGTCAA